>NW_024581116.1:12970376-12980021 GCF_017639235.1 Corvus kubaryi | reverse complement strand
CAGATCAGTCTTGTAATCTAAGAAATATTGCAGTTCTTCTGGATTGCACTGCATGAAAGATGCCTTTATTATTATTAAGAAATGCTGCTTATCATTTGCACAGTAGGTTTATAGACACCTGTGAGTAACTAGTGTGAAAGAAATGGCAGTGGTATTTGGGTTGTTTCAGTGTTTCTTGTCCTGTAGATGTGTATCTTTTTCAAATCAAAGAAAGCAGCAAGTAGTTTAAAGAATTTTCCCTGGTGATCCATGTCAGTTGAGATACTTGGAAACCCATGCCAAGCAGCATTCTGTTCAAAAGATGCCAGTTACAACCTGGCCAGCCTTTTTCTTCCCTTGCATGCAACGTATTTCCCAGTGATTGAGCCGCTTGTCTCAAGCGGCACAATCTACTTACGCAACAAGAAAACTTAGACATAGCTGTAGTTACAAACAGTTCAGGCATCAGCCTTTGAGACCTTCTGATAGTTTTTTTGGTGACTCCTTCAAATATGTTTTAACCTTTTTTTCTTATTCTGCCCTCTGTTTTTAAAGGAAATCAGACTCTCTGATGGGGAAGAGTGCAGCTGCATTAATTGCACATTTAACAGCTGGTGGGGGGGAAAGAATGCTTGCTAGTATTTCAGTTGCTGTAATCTTAGTGTATTCAGAGAGGTGTTTGAGCTGATGGTATCCCTTTAAATATCCACTTGGGTTGAAAAACACTGGATTTGGTGACAGGGACACTCAGAGACTTTAAGGGTGGAAGGCATGGCTTGCATCTACAGAGATACTTGCTGAAAAACAGGCGTACTGAGATCCTGGTATGTTTGCCAAGAGCAACAGCTAAACTTGGGCAGCTGGTTTAGCAATTAAATAATGTTTTTGTTTTGGACAATGGGTTTATCATAATGAATTAACCGGTGGACTGGTCAGAGTGGCAAAGGGGTTTGTTTCTGATTCCCCAACCATGCAGCATACCAGCACCGGGGGACGTACTTCCCAGCAATGGAAGTGCAAGAAGCATTCCACACGAATTGTCTGGGAGTGGGAGCATGTACACTTGTGTCTCCCTTGTGTGTCCCTTGTATGCAAACACCAGATTCTTGTAATCTCTTGAAAATACAAACGTGATGGATGGTATAGCTTGGGCATGGAACAAGGAAACGCATGGTGCCTGTGCTTAGAAGTTGACGCGTGGCTCATGCAAAGTCGTTTTAGAATAGTCGGGGGCGGCGGTGGGAGGAGGGAGGAAAAGAAATGCCTTCAGGGGGCTGGGAGCCAGCGTGTGGGCGTGCTGCAAGCTGGCCTCGCCAGCCTTCCGCGCCGCGCTTCTCATTCACCTCTGCTCCACACAGCCTGGCCTGTCTGTGCAGAAAGCAGCTTTTCCTTGCTCGGAGGTTAGCAGGAATTTTTTTCAGGTTTCTTTTTTTCTTTCAAAAGGGTATTGTGCGCAGGATGCTCGGTTCTTGGCAGCTCGCCCACTGTGTGAGGGGAGAGAGCTCGCTGGTTAGGTCACAATGCAGATAGCCGCTGTCAAAGCCAGTTAGCATTTGCAGGGCATCCTTTCCTATTTCTCTTAAAGAAAGAGGGGTTTTTTTAGCAGGTAAATTTTGTTTCTCCAAACACAATCACTTTCTCTTTCTTAAAACTTATCTGGGGAGAAGCAGACTTTTCTTTGTAGAGCAGTTCAGGGCTGCTGGATGAAAGATGCTTGTGTGTGAGAGTGGGAGTTACATGGGAAGATGTTGTGGATGCATAACCATTAACACCAACTTTAATTATGAAATGTGTGTTCAAGAAATAAAAGCAAGCATACTTTGCAGGGCTTAGGAAAGGGCCTAGAAGCAACATCTGTTCAATATGTTAGAAGACGCTTGAAAAATCCTGTATTTCCCTCGCCAGAGCTGAAGGGAAGGCACCAGCTTGAAACCTAGGCTTGGGAGCAGGGGCCTGGCAGGAGCTGCCTGGCCGGTGGGTATCACAGGCAGCTGCCTTTTGTCGTCCTCTGCAGAGTGATCAAAGCACCGTCCTGGAACAAGTTGGGGTTTCTGCTCTTCCTTTTAGTTTCCAATTCAAGATTCTTTTTCAACAGTCAATACCCCTGTGTCTTGTGTCACCTCTCTGATCTCCCCTCCCTGGTGTCCATCCTCCTAAAGCTCTTGTACTGACAGAGCTGGAATCACTGTACAGAGGACGGGGGGAGGTAAGAAAGCGGGGTCAGCATATCATGGTTGATCTCCATGATTTTTGCCGGGCTGAGTTTTGTTGCTCTTGAAGCTCATGGATGTCAGCTTTGCTTCAGAGGGATTCTGGCAGGCTTTCCACAAAATGGGTGTTCCTGTGTGTAAGAGTTTATTAAAGGAGGCACTTTGCCAAATAAAACGTGGGCTGGAAGCACAGATATTTGACAGTTGTGGAATCACATGTGTTTCTGAAAGTCAGAACCATTTAAATGGGAATGAGCATGTGCTTGTGTCCATCCTGTCTAGTGGCTTTGTGCAATGAACCATGTATGGTTGCACCCAGGTGGAGGATGCAGACCAAGACCACCCCCGGTGTAAGAAGCTTGATTCCCCCAAATCCCATGGCAAATTATTTCCCTTGGCTTAGGTTTGATGAGAAGCAAACCGACTGAAATACATTGTGGGAGACCTTTTCACGTCAGGTGGTTCCCCTGCTCATTGGCTGGGGATGGTTCACTGAGGGTGCTGCACTCCCAGTGATGGCTGAAGCCCCTGCTCTGGGTGTCAAGAGTTTGGTCACTGCACGTGCCTGTCCCTTCTGGGGAGCACAGTGTGAACCTGAGGTGCTACATTCCTCCATGCCAGGCTCGTCCCAGAAGCAGCAGCTCTGCCAGGACCAGTCAGGGTTTCTTCTAGGGTTGTCAGAAGATGCATCAAAAGATAATTTTTTTTAATGGAAATTAGATTTCATTCCAGCTGAGGGTAATTTGAGCTGTGGTAATGGTCTGAAAGTAAATGAGATTCAGCTCTGTAGACTGCAGCCACAACTTTCTGTTCTGCTCATGTCATGCTTCTTAAAATGGCATTCATTCCTAAATCTGGCCCTAAAGCTCTGTGTCCCAGGTTTGTCCTCATGGGAAGCTTCCTGAACCCGATGGGACTTGCAAGGGAGCAAAGAGTCCATCTCATCCTGTTCAGGTGGAACAGCCCTCCTAAGCAGCTTGCAGTTTCAGGGGGAATAATCTGTGGCTCCAGCAATGTGTCCCTACGAGTCACAAAGAAGAGAGGAATCTTTGCAGGGGAAAATTCCATTGCTGACACCTGATGAAGTACTGCTGGACTGTCCAGAGTGGAGGACGGATGCAATTGCTGAGCCTGTCACAGGAGGGGATCTCTCTGTCTCTCTTCTGACAAAACGTCTTGGTATACACAGGGTTTGCCGGATCTGATCTGCTCAGCCACGCCAACTGTGATCTCTCTTCTCTCAGATCTCCTGGTGTTTGACTCTGTCTTTCCTGGCCCCTGCTGGGGGCTGTTGGCAGGCTGTGCACATGGTGTGTGCTGTAGCTTTCCAGAAGCCCTGTCCCTTAAGTGAGGCAAGCTGTTCCGAACTGATAGCACCAGAAACAGCTGAATTTACTGAGTGCTTGCTTTTATTCAGAAGCCACAGTTTGGAAATGAAGGTGCACTTGCTGGCTATTTCCAGAGCTCTGATTTGTTGCAGGACACATTCAAGGATGATCTTCCTCAGCATTTGGCTGAGCCATCACCTTCTGGGCACCAGGGGCTTCATGGCCAGGCATTGGTTAATCCAATTTGTGTTGGGACATTTTGAATTAGCTGCACCTTGGTGCCGAGCTTTGTTTTCAGATGCTTGATGCCCGTTGCTGGTGCTGAGGTCTTGTATGAATCACTAATGGATTTGATGGCTTTTTATGCTTGATAGGGAGACATGTTTCTAACAAAAATGCTCTGCATTGCTTGCTCAGTTCCAGGAAAGCATTGCAAAAACATTTTGGTGGAAGTTTTGATATTCTTGAGCTGTATGCATGCAAAAGTCCAGGCTGACTATTGAATATTAATGGCTCTTCAGGGGCTTGTGAGAAGTGTGTCTTGAGGTGGAGTAGCCTTGACAGAAAGATGAACTGTCAGTGGCGTGTGAGTTCCACAAGGGGTTTAATGCTGTGCCCGCTGCTTTCCACACGAGTGCACTCCCTGTGTTGTGCCTGGTGTTCAAATGCAGCCGGGCCTGAGGAAGATGTGCAGGTGCTGGGTCAGAGCGGTGCCACAGGCTGAGCTACTCAAGGCTGGCCACCACTGCCATCTCTGTCTGTGACTGTGACAACCCTGTGCCAGGTTCTGTGTCTGTGGCTGGTGTGCCGTGGGGCTTGCAGGGTGCCTGTTTGTCATTACTTGTCTCCTGTCCTTACCCTGCTGCCCACATCAAGCCATGGAGATGCCAGGCAGCTGCTCGTGATATCAGCCTCCATTTAAACCCATTTCTTAATTGTTAGTCAGAAGTGGGTGAAAGAAGAGGGAAAAATCCCTAACTGGAGTAGCAACAGCGACAGGTCACAAAGAAGTCAGGGTGGTCACCATCAGACTTCTCCAGGTGCTTGGTTTCTCTCAGGTCATGGCTCCCACCAAGTACAAAGACAAGGGCACTTCCAGCACTGTCACCCACGTGTCCCTATGGCTCCTGAGGGAGAGCCAGCTGTGTTCCAGACAGCCCTGCTGCTGGCTGAACCCATCTGCACATGCTGTGGTTGTGTCGGGACAGCCTGTGCCAAGGTAAGCTGCAGGCAGGCTGCCTGTGAGGAAGTGGCAGCCTGTCCTGGCAGAGCAGGGAAGACCCCTCAGCTCAGAAAAATCTTTGTCACCTGAGGCTGATATTTTACAGCCTCTGAAGCCATGATTGATGTGTGCTGGAAGTTTTGCACTTAACATTGCTTTTCCAGATCTCTCGAGGTTAAAAAGACACTGGTGCATCTGGTTTTTGCTTCACTTCCAAGGTGGTTTTCCCCTAATAAAGATGAGAGTGTGTAGATTTTTCTAAATGAATAAATGATCTGCCCAGGAGCACTAGTTTGTGATAAACTTAATTTAAATGCAGCTGCATATTCTGCAGCTGGAGTGTGGTTTTACACAGCATAAAATAGCCTCAATATGCAGAGAGGATTAAGGCTATGTGAAGCACCTAGGCTCTGCCATAACAGCTTATATCACTATAATTTGGATTTTGAATTAATTCAGGCTTCATTCAGTCCTTGGAAAGTTTTTGAGCTATTTTAACTACTGCTCTCTTATGTCCCTCCATCTGGTAGCTTAGCTAATATAAATTACAGTCTCCTTTAATAAAAGGCAGTTGACACTAGGTCCTGTGTAGCTGCTTAGCAAATCTTGTTTTAGCAGATACCTCCCTTCCCATGACCTTCCTCATTCATTCTATCCCTCCCAAATCTTTATTGTGTAACTTGAATGTAATGTTTAGTTTAGAGCATCCTGTGAAGCAGGGAAACACAACTGAAAAGGAGGCTAAAAAGGGGAAGAGAGAAACTTCCTGGCCAATGAATGTGTAATTGCACAATTTAGTTAATTGTATTGGAAAAAAGTTTAAGAGGAAATAGAGTAAATGACTGGCACTGTTCTGTCCCCACCTGCCAGTACCCTGTTTAGCTGTAGGCTGATTGCTTGTGTGCAAGTCAGACTAGGCAGTATGTGGCCTTTGTCAATAGTCTTCTTGGGGAAAAAAAACCAACCCAACATCCAAATAACTCTGCAATTCAGTAAGGGAAGTTGGGAGGGACAGGAGCCAAAACTGATACATAATGCAGAAATGCAATCTGGAACTTTGGGTTGGGGGAATTGCTTCTTCCTTCACCAAGATGCATCTGTGGTTGAGTAGCCCATGACGTATTTCATGAGAGGCCTGATTGACATGCAGGTTTCTCCTTTGCACAAGCTTCTGGTGATTTCCCTGCTGTTTCCCTGAATCTGGCAGGGATAATTGCTTGTTATGATAGCATCAGTCAGAGATAAGATTCTTGTACAGAAGGCTTCAGGCTGTCAATAGTTTAACTACCATGTTGCAGCTGTGTTCAGTAAATAAACCTTTGGGAATGCTCAGAATGCGGTTTTTGGAGGTGTGGAACAACAGTTAGTCACTGCAGACCTAAGCTACTAATGTCGATCCTACCTTTTTGGCGTGTACTCCAAGTGTTTCTGCGCTGTAAGGAGAGCTCCAGCACAGCAGATATGCAAAGAACATGTACAGGGCAGCATGGAGCATTTTCTAAAATTCCACAGGAAAAATCTAAGGCAATAGATGTGTTCATTTGGTAGGCTTTCTATGGCTCCTGTGAGCCCAGCTCCAATGTCTCACAGCTAAGGCATGATGTTCCTGCTTGGGCAGGAGCATAAGTTATAGCCTTCCAGAAAAAGGCATTGGTCTCTTATTCACTTGGAGAGTTTAATTTAAGCTCCCAGGTGAGTATCTTGTTGTGCTCTCAAGAACTTGCTGACTTCCCTGATAGACTGAGTGCCAAGGGAAACTGAAGGAAAAC
Source organism: Corvus kubaryi (assembly GCF_017639235.1). Taxonomy (NCBI): domain Eukaryota; kingdom Metazoa; phylum Chordata; class Aves; order Passeriformes; family Corvidae; genus Corvus; species Corvus kubaryi. The sequence goes on along the minus strand of NW_024581116.1, from coordinate 12,973,513 downwards.
AGGGTAGAGATTATCCCACCATCCCTGCAACACCCAGCAAACCCACTCTCCTTTGTTTTAAACTGGGGTTTTTTTTGTAGAATGAGATTGTTTTGTTTGATTGTTTTTTTAATGGCACAATATGGGGTAATGGTTTTAAACCGAAGGAAGGTTGATTTAAACTAGATGTAAGGAAGAAGTTTTCTACTGTAAGAGTGGTGAAACACGGTTGCGCAGAGAGGTGATAGATGCCCCATCCCTGGGAACGCTCTGGGGGCTCTGAGCAACCCGATCTAGTTGAAGATATCCCTGCTCATTGCAGGGGTGTTGGACTATATCACCTTTAAAGGTGCCTTCCAACCTAAACTATTCTATGATGCTATATCCACAATTCTTTGTTCTTTCTTCCCTGCTGAGGGGAGAACATGGCTTTGCATTTCACTTCATTGTTAAAGGTTAAATTCACCAAGCACTGTTGGGGTGGCTTTGTGAGCAGATGTAAGTACCAGTGATACAGCAACAGGGTTCAGGTTGCAAAAATTTATGTTGGAAGGTTGTCTAAGTAAACTGCAGAAGGGAAACCCTGGAGGCGGAGAGCTGGCAGGAGTTGGACACCTTCTAAAAATGCAGGCTGCATTACAACATGTGAAATCAAAGCAGCCTGGGAGCCTGTTGAAGCTGCTCAGTCAATAGATGTAGAAGGTGTTCCAAATAAGCATACGTGGCCTCTGAGGAATGTTTTGAACTCCTCCCTGTTGCTGTTTCCTGATACTGTCAGTGCTTGGTGTTTCCTTTATGCTCTGGCATTATTACTATTATTGTAGGAATTAGGGGTGTTGCAAGCACATTGCTTAGGTGAAATGGTAACGGGAGAGGTGCCACTAGAGGAATCTGAGGAAGAAAAAGGAGGGGCAGCAGTTTATGCTGTGGACACATCATCAATCTCTCTTAGCAGTACCAGCCTCTCAGGTGATGCACAGTCTGAGGTGTTTCTGCACTGCAGCCACAGCGGGCTATTGAGGAGAACACTTGAATTACCTTTTACATTAGCCAGTGTCTAATTTTCTAATTGTAGCACTCTGGAGGTCAGGAAGGGCTGGAAAACCTGCCCAAGAGCCTGTGCTGGGATGTGATGGCATCTGGGCTCTCTTGAGTCAGGTTAGCAGTGCTCTTAGGTAGTGCCCATCCTTTGATGGCCAGAGTGAACTGACCAACAGCTCTTCTGGAATGTGGGGACCTAGAGGCCTCTGGGAGTTTCCTTGCATTGTGGGTTGAATCATATGTCGAGATGGGCTCCAGGCATGGTGGCTTATGGGCCTGGTGTGAAAGATGGGGAGGAGAAGGGCACAAGAGGTGAGTGGGAAGAGGCTGTGCATTAGAGGAAGGGGTGAGTGGACACACTCCAGAGCGGCCGGTCAGCCAGTACAAGTGCTGGCATGGCTGCCTGTGCTGTCTGGATGCATCCACAGGCATGTGCAGAAGTGAACAGCCAAAGCTGAGGTGCGTTGGTGGGTGATGAGTGAGCTGGCTGAGGGGGACTGGAGTAAATTTAGAATAGAGCAGTTGAGTTGTAAAGGTCCTACAGTGATCATTGAGCCCAACTGCAAAGAAAGTGACAGGACAATTAGTTCTTGGCTGTCTGTGGAGTATTGCTACCCACACGTGAAGGGGATGGCAAAATTGTGTGTCCTACAAGCCTTCATCAGTTCGCATTTGCAAGAAAAAGAGAAAAAAACCTCACCCCATATTTATAAAATGGCAGAGTCAAGTTGAAAAAGGAATTGCAAATAAGGGAGTGGAGAGACTTAATGTAGTCCTGGGAGTATCTCCCCTGCTGCATGCTGCGTCTGCAGGCAGGTCACGCCATCTACAAACGTGGCAATGTTAATAACAGTATTGATTTGTCTTAATGCAGTTATGAAAGCTGAACCTCAGAGGTGTAGGAGGGCCTTATTGGTAATTTGCATCGAGATTGATGAAGGATAGTATCAGCCAAAGGGGAGCAAATGGAGGCTAGAGCAGGGCAGGGTAAAATGGTGACCATTAAAGGAAGAAAAGTACCCACAGCACTTGAGGCTTCTCCATCAAATAGAAAGAAATCTGCTTAAAATATAATGCCTATGACTCAAAGAAAAGGAATGGGGTTAAAATTGTTTGAAAAACAAGATAAAAGAAAAGTAAAGGTGTCTGCAATGTCTTTGCTGCAAGCCAAGGCCTGTCCAAGGACTCTGCAGGACGTGGCAGAGCTGCAATGCTTGCGGGGCAGGCAGGGGTGGGTGATGTCTAACCACTCAGAGGGAGTTTTACCCTTGTCAGATAGATCAAAATGGGGTCTGAAAAAATAATTTGTCACCTTAGTTTCTCTGGTGTCTCAATGAAGCTCTTTTTGTAAGTAGGATCTTTACACATGATTATTTGGAGCATGCATCTTAAGCTTTTTGCTAGCAGCTCTGAAAATAGTAGACTGATGCACTCACCTCTTCCCGCCCAGCCTCCAAAAGTTTCTGGCATCTCTTCCTTTAATTCTGCTTTGTAATTGAATTTCTGCCATGAGTTTCTTCTGCTAATTCTTTTATAGCACACTTTTAATTGTCAGTGAATTTGAATATTGCATGAACTGTAAACATAGAAATTAATGTGTGCTATCCAGTTACCCTCTACTCCTGCAGTTTGGAGCAAAGGTTTTGTATGATTTCAGACATCCCCAAAAGTCTTTTGGGATGCCAAAATCTAGCATCTGGACTGTGAAATTCCATTTACTTTGAGCATATAAATATGGCCTAATAATATTGCACTATTTGGTTTGTTGGATGGGGAAGGCACAACAGTTTTTTAGCAGCAACACAGAAGAGAAACTAAAACAGTTTGTGGGTTGTGTTTCCTATTTTGCCATTGACCAAGTTCAATCCTTACCTTGTCTTTCCATTGGGGTTCATTTGTTTTGCAGCTTGGAGAAATAACATCCATCACTCTGTATGATGAGGATACTAAGTTTTGTCATAAAAAGATGTTGAATCCAATACAATTTGCTTAAATGTTTTTGTTGCTGCCAGGTTGCAACATTTATGAGTGTCTGCCCAGGGATGTCAAGAGTAATAGAAAATTCCATGGTGTACTAGTTTGAAAACAAACCAGTGGGAGGCACTAAGTCAGAATAA
>NW_024581116.1:12834272-12970366 GCF_017639235.1 Corvus kubaryi | reverse complement strand
TTAACAGCTGATGGGGATGGTAATAGAATACACTGCAACCCAGGACACATGGTAACAGAAAATTTCTTGGAATTTACTTCCTGGGAGCAGAAAACTGATGTAGTTAAAACCTGCACTGATGAGGGAAGCTACCAGGATAAAATAAGAAAGCGGTCATTTAGGGGGCACACACTTAAGGGGTTTTCTCTTTGTTTTTCCTTCCAGGCTCTTCAGGCTTTAGGGAAGTTTGTTTGAAACTGCTTCCCAGATGATGGGAAGATGCATGTGGGAAGGTTGGTCTTCAGTAAAAGCCATTCAACCAGCATCACTCACCAGTGATCAGGGGAGAGGGCACCTTCAGGGGATGACTGGTGACCCCATGTCAGGGCAGGATACCCTGACCTCACTTCTGTGACACTTGTTTTGTTCTTGTGATTTGTAGAAGGAGCTGCATTTCAGCTGGCTGCTTGACTTCTTTTCAATTTCTTCTTGGTGTTTACTTCTGAAAACCTGTGGAGAATTTGTGAGGTTACCATAACAATCAAAAAGGAAAAAATACAGTACTAAATTTTTTGAAAGGAGGAGATGGAATTGCAGCACAATCAGTCAGACTTTTATTACGGTGTTTTTCTGGAAATTAATAAATTATTTCCCACCTAGTCATCTTCTGGATGCTTATGAGTAACTGTAAGCATGGGTTTGTTTGGAACAAATAATGTCAGACACCCTAATTACCCTCTGGAGCAGGGTAACAGGTCCTGTAGATAGAAAAAGAGCAGATTCTATGATTTACTCCAATCCTACTTAGGTTTTTGATGCTGTTTTGATACTAGTAGAAAAAAAACTAAGGAAAGGAAATTTTTTTGAAACTTATGGATGGTGCAAGGTAAGTGTGCTGACCATGATCCAGACCTAGCTTCTGTGTGTGATCAAACTCAGAAGTAGTGTTGTGTGAGGATTTCCAAAAGTGGACCCTATGGCATGGGTCATTGTTATTGAGGCATTTGATAAAATGCTGGTTCAGACTCAACAAGTAGCACCAAACTAGGGGATGTTACAAGTGCTTGGGGGGAGAAAGGTATTAGATTTTCAAGTAGCTTTGGACAGAACCAGACGATGACCTTGGAAGGTCCATCGTTCTCACCAAAAGGCTTTAGTGCGGGCTTGCTGTTATCTCTGGTGGGTGGGTTGGCTGTACAGAATACTCAGGGATGGTTGGAGGGCCTCCACTGAAAAGTGTTGTGGGGTCGTGGTGAGTCATACACTGCTTTTCCAGCATCATCCTGTCCCAACAGCAGCAGACTCATGCTTCCATAAACAGGAGGATGGACTTCATGTCCAGTGTTGGGATCTCCTGGTGCTTTGGCATTACTGGAGTACTAAAGCCTACATGAGGAGTAAGGATGTTTGGTCTGGAGAGAAGGTGCAGGATTGGCCTGAGGAGTTTGCAGTGCCAGCAAACAGCGGCAGCTTGCTGTAAGGTGAAACCCCGTGTCTGTAGCGGTTAGGGCCAGTGGAAATGAATGTGAGTGGTATCATGAAAGGTAGGAACTCCTGCTTGTAGGGATGGTGAAGTGTCGAAGGAGACTGTTGGGAGGCTTTGTCTGGGATGTCCATGGCTTGGTTTTGGCATTGGGCAGACCAAATGTGTGTGTTAGGTGTGGGCTGGAGGCACCTGGGAGCTAAACACAGTGGGATTTTGTTTGCAGAAGTTACAGGGTTACTGGGTCAGACAGGGATCTGGCAGAAAAGAAGCCGGTGTGTTGGGTTGGAGAAGATGAATTCTTCCCAGCTGAGCTTCACCTTGTTGGTGGAGGAAAACTGTGGTCAGCTCTGTGAGAGAGGGAATCAGAGCAAGTCACTTGCTTTCGATTTTCTAATCTACAGATTTTGAGAGATTAGGAATCACAGGAGGAGGTGAACTTGCTCCTGGTGCTCTTATCTGTGACTTTTTAAAGGCTGATGAACCCTCAGCATTCAGAGCTGACAGATGCTGATGGGATGCAAATTATTATACTCTTTTTTCCTTGAGAAACATGCTCAGTGGAAGAAAAGTGAGCATGTTTCAGAGCAATGCTTAGTGGCTGCAGTAAACTTGGAACTGGCTCGCTCGTATTTTTTGTTGATTTTGCTCCAGTTTTTACATATTGGTGTGATAATATTCTGTGGTATGAGTCAAGCAAACCTTCTGAATCTGAACTTGATACTTGCTTATTTTGAAAGATAAATTTTTACAAAAAATATTTAAAGTTAGAAGGGTGACTTCAACAGATTATTGAATATGAGAAGAATTTTCTGTCTGAATTCAAGACAAATCTGTGCACTTTTCAACATGGAAATGTTTCTTTTTTCAGGCTAATAATAAAATGCAAATGCACAACAGAGCTGTTCCCCATTGTAGGGTAAGAACTGGAGCAGTGTTTTTGCATGCTTAGACTGATTCTGTTTAGGTTTTTTTTTCTACTGGGAATGGTAGCTTTTACAGAAGAGGCCAAGAGAGTGAAGATTGTTACTTAGAGAAAAGCTGTAATGTAAAGCATGTTTGGTTTGTGTCTTCTCTTCCAGGTAATCGAGCCCCGTGGACTTTCTCTGAAGAGATTCCAAAATAGGTGGTGAGTATTTTGCAGAGCCTGCTCCTTTCAAAGCACTCTTTGATTTAGTAATAGAAAAACTAAATGAGAAATAGAAAATGCAAGCATTGTTTTTTGTTCTTCATTGAGTGCATAAGTTTGCATTTGCTGAGTTAATGGCATGCTTTAATTTTAAAGCTGGCAGGGCTAATCTTTGAGCAGGGGTTTGTCATCAAAATGTTAAGGTTTACCTTTGCACTAAAAAAAATTTCCTGAGATTTCATAAGTGAACTGTTACATTTTGAAAAATACTTGACTTTAGGGAAAAGCTGAACAAATTACGTTGTATTTTTTACTAAAATCCTACACATCCTACTGTGGCGGTGTTTTCTGTGTCAGAAAGCAACCTTAGGGTTTTTTTCCCTTGTGTTCTGTCCAAAGGTGTTAATTTAAAGGAATGCAACTTCCAGAGAGTTAAATGAGCTGCATAACCTATTCTAATCTCTGCCACATATGACTGATTTTGTTCTGCCTGCACCCAAGACTTCCATGTATTTAATTTGTATGCACTTCCTTAGGTTCTTATTTGTAAGTGAAACATTAAATCAGGAGGATGAGATCGCTAAGAACTGCCAATGTGGTGCCATTGCAGGTGCAAAGGCACCTCTTACGCTGATGTAAATCAGTGCAATTTCTTTTCCTCTGCTGGAGGTGATCTCTCCAACGGTGCCAGCTGGGACTCTGCTCTGTAACACCCTTTGCTGTTTGTTTTTGTTGTTTCTAGAGAAATACATACGCTGTTTCCTCTTTCAATTCTAGATTTCTTTCCCATGAGATTAACCAAATTATATAATTACCCATTAATTCCTCAGGAAGTTCATTCTTTCGTTGCATTTCCCCAGTGCACAGGATACAAGCTATTAGAGCTCTTGTGTATTCAGACTGACTAATGAACTATGGCGGGATGCCCCAAACCTCTAATGGACTTCTCTGTCTTCTAAGTCTGTGTATTTCCCATAGATCAGATGCCTTTTGATACATACGGTCGCAGGTTAATTTGAAGTGTCCGTGCAGCTGAAATGTAGCCATCTGCACTGGTATTTTCTCAGGGCAGGGGAGGATGATGAAGTTTGGTGTGTCTGTCCACCTAAATATGTGTTCATTGTGGCTAGAAAATGGTTATTTAACCATTTATAAGGGGCTTACTTAACACCCCTTAAATGCATACGTTACCAACTACATCTTTCATCAATGAAAACATCCCTTACTTAGTAAGCTCTGTTATCCTTATTTTCTGTATTGAGGCTTATGTTCCTAAAACGTGAGTTTTACAAGGCCAAATCATGAATCCCATATGCCTTTCACCAAAATGCTCTTGTGAGCAGTAGCTTGTGAACCCCTCCTCTGCCCCAGCCCTGCAGCTATGATGGGGTCTGTATTGAAAAGTTGCATGGTTTGTACTGCTGATTTCTGTACTGGGACCTGAATATTCAGCGGATCTTTTTTGAGAGGTTGAAAAAAGAAACAAAATTCTTCTTCTGAGGACAGGGGAGTATGAGATGAATGATGTTAATACCATGTGTGTAAAATCCAGGTAATTTAAAACTGTCTCTTTAAATTGAATTAAAATAGGATTTTCTTGTTTCGGGTAACACCTGAACAGGGTATGAGTAAAAAACCACTTGTTGGTGGTTTTTTACAGTCCAGACTGTTTGCCACAGTTAATATGTCTTTCTCCTGGATAGTCTCTTTGGGCAGTGCTTTCTAAAGCATGGAGCTCCTGTGGTCTTTCAGGGGAGCTTGGGCTCCTGATGCACTTTAGCTAACAGAGATTAGAGTTGTTGGGTGTTTGTACATCACATTGTTTGATGCTTTAATGGTCTATATTCCTTGCCTTTTCAAGTTCAGGTGTGTCCATGATTTCAATTTGTGAATTTATATGATCCATGCCAGAAGAAGGTACATCTCTAGAGCATAACAGCTCCTGTATGGAGCTTTACGGTGGTCTGGCTGTGTCAGTTCATGTTTAACATGTAGGAAGAGACAGACTTGAAGGCAGACTAGTGCTGAGCCTGATGGGCATTTTCCAAAATGTAATGTGTGGCCAATGGCACATGGATGGCTTCAGAATAAAGTACGAAACTAAAATGTGTATGAATGTGCCTAAAAGTAGCTTGACTTTTACCCCAGCTGAGCACATCTGGAAGTGAAGGTGCTGGCCAGGGAAGGGGGAAATTGGCATTTGGGTGCTCTCTTGCTGGGATACCACAGGCTCTGATGCAGCAAGCTGCTTACCTGTGTTTCTGCCTGTAAGCACATAAGCAGCTCTGGGCAGGGAAGACCAGGGAGCCAGACACATGACGAGAGATGCGTCTGTCAGGGCCACCCTGGGCAGGACACCTGAATGGACAGCTGTGTCGGGGGGCCTTGTGCCTCGGTGTGTTTCAGGGTGCTGCTGGAGTGACTGTGCTGGGAGGTTGGAGCTGGGATGTGGGCAGGAGGGTTGTCTCTGTCCCAGGTGCAATGCAGGGGGCTGTGATGGTGGCATTGCTGTAACCTCTGTGCTGTTCTGGAGGAGCACATAAGTGGCTGTGACCCATGGCCAGGGAAGGCAGAGCATGGGACATGAAATGGTGTGAACATCATTTCTGAAACTGCCTGTTGCTTGCATGGGCATAGGGCTCTGAGTCTGGAACAGGGCCCCTTGCTTCTCTGGTCCAGAGCTGGTATGTTTGATGCAACGTGAAAGCGAAACTTTTTGCGGCCAGACCAATAGATCTGTCCTGCCAAACTGGCTTTGAGAAACATTCTATTTTTAAACAGAAAGCTGAGTTTAAATCTCTGCAGAGATTTGTGGGAAGGAGGGTCCCCTTGAATGGGAGGTTGCAAGCAGTACTGGAGGGTTGAGTTTCTGAACATATCTCAGGATTACCTGTGGCAAGATGTGGAAATCAGGAAATGTTCTTGCCATTGGTGTTGGTATATTTGTTGGAAATACGCTCTATGTTCTGTGCACAGAGCCAGGCCATGGGCATCTCCCCATGATGTGGCTCTGGGATCTTCTCCATCACTAGAACATATCCCCTCCCCAGGATCTCGTCACCCCTGAGTCCTGGTGCCTTCTAGCACGGCTCTGTGTCTACTGCCCTTGTCAGCATTTCCTTGTCTTCTCTGTAGCCCACCTATGTCCCCATATCCAGAGTCCCATGGGGTCACCATTCCTGTGAATATTCAGGCTCTGCAAGCAGAAAAAAAGCCAGTAGCAGTGCCAGGCTGAGCACCACGGCAGAGAAGGAGAAGGGAGCAGGCAAGCCAAGTGGGAATTTGGGGCTGTTTTCTCCTTCCCCTGAGCATCATCTGCACTATAGCCTCGAAAATCTGCCTTGTTTCAGAACTCGAAGTCAAGTCCTCTTGGGGAAAGAGAGACTTTTCAGTTCTGTTAACTTTTCCTGTTACCTTTCCCTGCTGTCTGGAGGGAGCCGTGAGGGCCAGATACCTGCCATACATAAAACTATACCGTGGGTGCAGGGAGGGGAGATGGAAATGCAATTAATGGAAAATGTGTCTTAAAAAAGAACAAATGGGGAGCACAATAGCAAATGAAGTATCTTTTCTGAGTAACTTATGTAACAAAGTAATTAAAAATAATTCATTATGGTTTAATGTGTCCTTAATCAAAGCTTCCAATTTTTTCCTTAACGACCTTTAAAAATTGCTATTTGAGTGTTTGTCTTTTACATTCTCATTATAAATAGGTTTTACTGATGTTTTCTCTGTTGAGAATTTCCTATGTTGTACTGCACATTTGCTTTCCATATACACTGTTTGCTCATTCAAGGATGTTAAGAAAAAAACCCCAGAATGAATGTGGAGCACTGCTGTTTGTCTGTGTTTGTTTTTATGAATGAATCTTCTGCATGAGTGTTCACAGGATTTGGGATTGCTCACTTTTCAAAAACTTCTAAAATTCAAACTTTTTCCTTAATTCTTTACTGTGATGGGGAAAAATTAAAGCAGGCTTTCATTTTCAAAAGTAAACTATTAGCCAAGATTTCCAAGCTGGAAGATAGTGGGGCCCTATAATTGCCCTGTGTTCCCCATTGTGCTCCCCCAAACACCACCTGCCTTCTCCATTTTGTAGAGATGTTGCTATATGGCATGAAAAAGTAGTGTCTCCTAATGCAAGTATCTCGTGTTGATTCACTGCTATACAACGGTTCATCCCCTAAGAGTGTGGGATTACAAAGTATTATCATGCTCAGATTGACTCAGGTAGTGCTATTTTTATTTAAGCTGTATTAAGGTATCGTTGTGAATCTTTGGTCTTGCAGCATGGGTGTAATACGATTAACTATTTTTGTAAAAAATCAACATGGGTGTACAAATCCTGTCCATGTCAAGAGCTGCAAAGATTAGTCATTTTTTTTCCCCCCTCTCCTTTACAGTGAGTTATTACATTTTTAATTTTCCTGTGACTTCCATCATGTGGGGCAGGCTTGGAATAAAATAAGAAGGTGCCTCAGGTCTCAGGGACTTGGTACTTGCTGGGAGAAGCTTTGGTACAAGAGGGGGGCTTTGGTGTAAGAGGGAGCAAGGTTTGGGGATGCTCAGTGGGATTACCTGGGCAGTCACCAAGGGAGTGCAGTGGGTTTCACCCACCTGAATCTTTGAGGAGCCATCTAATTCAAGCAAATGAGACCTCCCCTGACCAGCAGTTCTGTCCCTCCACCTTGCTGGCTTTTATATCAGGCCCTACCAGTCTTAATTTTAATAAAATGGTAATTTGGAGTGGATTCTTGCTCAGCTCCTTCTCATTAACCTGTAGCAGCTTGATATCCTGGTAATGCAAAGATAAACATGCATCCTAGGGCTGAGGTAGGCTAAGGGATGCAGTCAGAAATATCCACAGACAGCATGTCTGTCCAGGTAGATCCCTGCAGGTTGGATAGACTGCCAACCATTGTGTTTCCAGAGGGGAAGGAAAAAAATCATGGCCCTTCTTGAAAAGGGAATGCAATGAGATGAGGTGTGATTTTCCTCAGTTGGGACAAATATGAAGTTGATTAAAATAAGTTCCTTTGCAATGGGTCTGAGTGGAGTTACCACTATAAGTCAGCATGGTTTGCAAAGATGGTGGGTGCAAAAACTACTTGACAACATTGCTTTGGTGATCTAGGAATTGCGTAGCAGAGTTACAGCAGCCCAGGGGATGCTTCCTGTAAGCTGCTTGGATGCATCTCCCTTTCTGGGGAACTCAGCAGAAAGAACATTGCCCCTCCTAAACTTCCCACCTCCCAGATGCACTGGGATGGGGGGCTGGTCCAGGGCAGGGAATGCAGCACTGTCTCCTGAGGAGGAGTTTCTAGGAATCTTTCTGGCCTTCATCAGCATTTGGAAGGAGAAGTGAGGGGGAGAGAGGATGAATGTGGGCATCCTCCTGGGTTCTTTATCCTGGGACAGCCTGTTTGACGAGGAGCTTAACTGCTGTAACTGGCTCATGGCACCCAAAGGCAGCAGGATCCTGGTGGGAATGCTACCACAAGCAGCCATGGTTGTCTTGAGTGTGGTCTGCAGTTGTGTGAGTACAAACAGAGAGAGAGAATGAGCATTTCCATCCCCATCAAGCCTTCATTTGAAATGAAGGAGGCATTTAATATATGGATTTTTACACCCTTCTCCTTAATTACCAGCAATGCAGAACAACGTTCAATAACTGCTTGACTACTACTGTAAATAGAAAAGATCCCTGTGGTAGTGGCTGGGTGCTCCACGTTTCGGTGTGGGCAGCACAGAATGTCCAGTGGATGGGTGAGAAGATGCTGTGGGTTTGCCAGTGCAGCTTCACAGCCAGGTTCTTGCACAGTCCTGTTCCCAGCTGACCACGAGCTGTTGCATTAGGTGTGAAAATCAGCTGGTGAAGTCTTATCTCTGTTACACCATTTAGGGTAGAGGAACATAAATTGCCAATTTTTCCATAATAAAATATGTAGATAACTTTGACATAGGATGCACATTGCTTTGTTAATGGTTTTGTTTGGCAGGCTTGGTTTGGGACTTTTCTGGGAGGGGAGCAGTTCCCACAACACCACCAAGTGTTGCATGTACATCTGCTGTCATGTCCGGACATTGCCCTCCTCCTGCATGGTGTTCTGGTGAAGTTCCAGCAGAGCATCAGTGGGGTTGGTGGGGTGGAAACTTTATTGTGTGAACAAAGAGAGTCTCAGTTAAGCTGGGCAGTTTTGTTTCCTTCTCCCTAGGTGTTTGGTATTTATAAATATCACCCTTGGGTTACCATAAAATCTGGTTTCTCAGCAGTAAAAATCCTAATTGTTGCTTTCCAGAGAGCTGACATGAATTCCCAGGAAAAGCAGACATGGCCATCAGTCCCTTGTCTAGATTTTTTTGTTGTCTGGAAAGAAGCTTCGGGATCTGCAGTTGGACTAGATGATCACTCTGGGTCTTTTTCCAACTAAACTACTCTGTCCTATTCCAGTGCAGACAGGATTGGAAAGCTGGAAGAAGACTGGGCTGTAGATCCCAGCTGTAGCTGTGCTTCTGCTTTGGTGCAGGAGTGGTGGGATGGATTTTCTTTGCTAGGTGCTTGCTGGCTGGCTATATCTCACACCCTAAAGCCCAAGAATTAATTGTCTCAATATTGATTTCATCAGTAAATGGAGTGTAGTAAATCTGTTACAGTAAAAATGAAGTGGATTAAACTGCAGAATTTTTCATTTCACCAAAAAAATCGTATTTGGCCTTCACTGAATTTCAAAGGGAATATAATTCATCATTTTATTAAATGAAATGCTATGGGAAAAAAATTTAGGAAAAATACTACTTTTTGTAATTTGGGGAGGAAATTTGATTTTAGGTATTTACCATCAAAAAATTATTTTGTGGCTCATCAGTATTAAGACATATATTCTTATGGGTGTATATCATGTCTCATTGCTTGGTATTTACCATTACTGCCTATTTGTCAAAATAATTAATTATCTAGTTCTGATAATTTATATTGGAATCACTAAGGCAGGTTGGTTTTTTTCTAGGTAAAAATACCTTATCTCTGAATGATGGGTGAAATATTTTAACTTTGTAACAAGGAACACAGTAGATAGGTATGTTAATACAAGTGCCTGAAAATAGAAACTTGAGAATGTAAAACCTTGTGCTTATTGGTTTCAGAATATGCCAGGAATACCTTCTCTGAGTTTTCATGTGTTTTCTAACTGTTTTGCATCTGAAAAAAAGAGCTTTTTTTCCTTTTGTTTTGGTTGGTTATTTGTTTTAAGCTTGACCACGTGTAGTGCATAGACTGCTCCTCAGTCACAGAGTGTGGTGAGAGGATTGAATGGTCCCTGTTCTCCACTATAAAGATAGTGGGATATGAATTTACCTGCAAGGTGGCAGCTGAGTGGAGGGCTGATAGAAGATAGGAGGTGCAAAAGGCATTTCACAGCAAGCAGGTACTAAATTACATATTTTGTGTGTGTCCTCCTGAATCAGTGTGTTTTAAAGATCATAGCCTGGGACTCTAGGAAAAGGGGTTTTGTTTTGCAGGTTATCTGGTTCTTCAGTTGTTTCCAGATGTTTAACAACTTTGTGGTAGTGCTCCCCTCCAGCCACAGGTTTTCTCTGCACCCTGGATAAAGTGTGACTTAGTAGGAGACTGGGCCTTATATGCTTTCCACCCCTTCTGAATCCTTCCCAGGATGATAAAGGATATTAAAAAAAATTTAAAAGTTTTATTTTATTTCTCATTACATCTCAAGCATCCTTCTCCCAAGCTCTGCAAGATGCCCCACTCAGGGATGATAATGTCTCTGCCTGGACAGCCAGGGATCCTAGGGGAATGGAGCAGCATCCACCTCCATGACAGCACCCACGCAGAACACAGCATTTGTTACGCCTAAACACAAGTCAAAACTTGTAAGAAGTGGTTTTATAATGGGAATATGCAGACCCCTGAGTATAATGCTGCTGCTATACGCTTTCATAAATCTTAAGGTTTAGGGATGACAGTTATGATGCATGGCATTGGGAGTCTGTGAAACAGCAGTCATTAAACAAAAATGGGCTTTTAAACTAATGACAGCTGCCTAAATGGCTTAGCAGTGAAACAGATTCCCTGAGGCAACCATTCTTCAAATAATACAGGTCCTATTGACTTTAAAAAACGCAGGAAAATATTTTGGTTTGCTGCTGTAGTACTGCTTTTGCATTCATCCCAAAGGTCAAGCTGTGAAGCGTTTGCTAGTCTTTAAACTGAAGGTGTTAGAAAATAATGAATGGCAATCTGTCCAGTAATTCATTCACTGTTATTCCCCTGAATTAAGCCACGTGTAATACCAAGGATTCACACCTGTTCTAAGATGGGTTTACGAGTGAGTATGGGGAAACTTTTCTCCATCTAAACTCAGCTTAGTGTTTAACCTAGTAGGTAGTTTTGCACAATATCTCTGTTGTACAGAATTTTATCCAAATGTCTTCATCAAAACCTGTTCCAACTCCTGCTGGTTTAAAATTACGCACAGTAAAGCAGAATGTTGCCTTGTCTCCTTTGAGGACGTCATTCCCAGCCTAAAGCCAAAGCTGTAAATATGCATGTTTTTCCTTTTCCTTCATGCCAGAGGTCCTGACAGACAAGGGCTACCTGTATCTGAAAGACATTGGCCAGTTTCCTTGAAGACACATTTTAAGCAGGTTGATGGTTGCAGAAGAGCAACCTATTCTCAGTCAACCACTTTCACATCTTTTTAACTTTTGCTTTTCCCCTGCCCAAGTTTGGTTTCTTCCTGAAAGTTCTTGTTTGGCTTCTGTCTTCCTGACCCCCTCATTCTTCATCTTTATCAGGACTCATGTTTTTTTTGTTCCTCCTTTTACTACCAGAGGACAGAATAACCCAGACTGTGAAAGGATGTCAGACAGCTGAATTTGGTTGTTTTGCATCATATCTCTTCATACCATACGCAACTTGGAGCCCACTTCTTGCTCTAAAAACCCAGCTTCAGCCTGGGTCTGGCCTTGCTTGCTGAGTAACTCCAGATAATTCCCATTTTTTTATAAAGCAAGCAGTTCCACTAGTAATGTATGTGAAAGCTGTTGAGAGCAGTCATATTTCACTTTCTCCCTGTCATGAGATGTCATTTAAAAGCTGAATGTTGAAATGCTTTCTAATATTTCTAGGAGCCCTATGAGACTAAGCAGAGGTTAGGAAGGATGTGATGGAGGGTGGGCTGGAGGTCCAGAGGTCTCCTGACAAGTCAGGAATGTAGAGCACAGCTTTCAGAACCTGACAAATTCTCTTGCGAACATCACCAGCAATCCTGGCTCTCTGCAGGCTTTGGCTCTTCTGTGAGACCTCCATAACACAGTACTCTTTCCACCACTTTTCTTGTTTGTCTCCATAGTCCTAACCACAAATGTGCCTTCTGTGGGCAGTTCTTTGTGGAAGAAGAGGGCTGTCTAGTTGTGGTGACTTCAGCCATATTATCCTCTTCCTAGGGAGTCATATTCTCTTCTTCCTAGGGAGTATGCTTGAGTCAGGAGAGAACAGTGGAAGAAGGGTTATATTAACTAAAACATGAACATGTGAACAGATGGCTGACCTCTGTAACACCAAGAACTGTTTAATTTTAGAAATTTGCAGGCTGTTTCAAGTTTGTTGTGCTCCTTACAACCATCTGAGCATAGATGCACAATGATTTATTAGCTAACTGCAAAGCTTTGTTGTTTAATTTCCCTGCCTGTTTAATTTTTAATTTGAAATACTGAGCTTTAGGTGGAATAAGCAGGATCCTGGATCATCAATGTGATTGGCTCCCTTTGTGACAACTTCCTTTAAAGCACTGGAAGGTGAGGGAGAAGAGATATTCCCGGTCATGGTGGAAGGAGCTCAGCTCCTCTGCTTTTCTCACTTCCCCAGCATGCTCAGCCCTAGCACAGACAGGGACCATGGAACAGTTAATTGTGGGCAGGGAGGAGACAGATGATCATCCTGGCCCAAATCACTTAAACATCTTAAGAGTCTACCCTTGCCTGTCTGAACGAGCCAACTAATCTCTCAGTGAGCTGCACAACTGAGCACTGAGTTATATATGGTACAAAGAGAGAGATGACACAGAGTGATCAAATTCCCCTATCCTACCTCTACCACAGCAAAAGCTGTGCACCATTTGCTTGCTTAATGGTAGAAGAACATCACCGTTGGAAGAAAATCGTTTCTGGCTAGGGGGGTTCTCATCCTCTGGAGGCTTTTAGGTCAGGGTTATCTATCTTTTGAAAACAAGTGATACAGGCCAAATGGGTGGTGGCTGGCTGCCAAAATTCTTGGAGAAATTATTTGAATGAAAAGGTATTGGACTAGATCAGTGGTTCTCAATGCTTTCTGGGAGATCTCAGCAAATTCCCAGGAACTGTGCTTCTGACACTTGTGTGGCAATTTGAAAGAGCAGTATCTGCATGGTGACCACACATGAAATCTTTGGTGCTGTCCTGGAGAGCTGATGGGATGAGTGATGCCAAGGGTCCCATCTGGGATTCAGAGAGTCAACACTGGAGTAATAAGTGTGAAGCACTTGAAAAATGTCTTTATAAGGAGTGTACCATGTTAGTCTACCAAAAAGTGAAAGAAAAAATAAATCTATATTAGTGCAGCATGTATTTCTTTTATAGACATCTGGCTTATCACTATGGTTGGCTTTTCTTAATTACTGCTAATGCTTCTGAAGGCTGTGCAGTTGGACATGGAATGTGGCTGGCCCAGAGTCAGGGCACAGCAGCTTTTATTGGGGCCGCTTGGAGACAGACCATCTGCAAAATGTATTTATTTTTTTCCTTGGTTGTCTTCTCTAAATAAAAATGTGATGCTGTGAGAACGTCCGTTCCATCCTATTGCTACGCTGCACCAAAGATGCCATTTTCTGACAAATTGTTTTTGAAAGTTATATTTGGCAAATGTCTGTTTACTTAATTCCTGTCCTGTCATTCCTGCTTGTCCATGAAAGCCGAATCTCTTTGCATGCAAACTCAGCTGTAGCTCAGTTCAGAGCATTCTTTAAACTGTAGTTGCTTTTTACTCATTTGCTTTTTTTTAGCTCTCTTCCTCTGGCAATGGAGGAACTGCAGGTACTTCACGTCTGATGGAGGCAAATCCAGCGCCTGCCGAGCCGAGGGCTGTTAGAGAAGGTGTGACAGTTGTGTGGTCAGGGTTCCTTGCCACCGCAAGTGTTGGAGCTTCAGCACCCTTGGCACCCTGTAGCTATCACACAGGAGTGTAACCAGGATTAGCTTTGCAGGAGTGAGTATCTTCTGCCTGCAGAAAACCACGTGAAAGTCCTGCTGGCTTAGGTCTTTAGCCAGCAAAGGAGACTTCATCCTTATCTTCAACAAAATTGGCTTGTCAGGAGAGCGCTTGGAAGAAGTAGCTTTTTTTCTTTTTCTTTTTTTAAGAAAAGTAATTTCCTTGGGCTTGGTGCCCTCTCTGAAGTGAACTTAGCTGCTCGGGACATTAGGTTTTGTTCTAGAAATAAAATAGTCCTTCATCATAGAGCTCTATTCAATACTGTGCTGTTCAAATCACTGGGGAAAAAGGGATAGTCCCTCTGTGACACTGATTTTATAACTTTTTTTTTAAACTGATAAACTTAAGGCTTTCCCTGAAAAAAGTGAGCTTAAGCAAGGCATAACATGTTTTCCCCATAGTTACAGTGATGTAATCCAGCTTTGGTCACCCTTGCCTAGCAGTGGGTGTTTCTGGAGCAAGGTAGAGCATAGGGACTGCAGTTAGAAAGGCAAATGCAATTACAAGAACAAACAGTTGTTAATATTCTATAAAATTGGTACTCATTGCTCTCAGGTTCACCTTCCTTGCCTTAAGGTTTTCTCTTTAGAAGCAGTTTCTGTAAATACCATCTCTTCCTTTCCCCTTGGAGAGATCTCAAATATCTGGGCTGGAATAAGTGTCTGGGTAATCAATAAATTTTAATCTACATGATGGGGATTTTCTCCTTTAAGTTGGTTCTTTCTGTGCTGGAGAAAACATGTCTAAAGCAAATGTAAAATGAAGAAGGGTTAGATTTGACTTGACTTGCTGTTACTATATGCGCTTATAATTTTGCAATATGAATGTCTTCCAAAACAATTATAGTTATTGCAAGATTGACACTCAGTGATTAATCTACTACCAGACAGCCAGTGCAGTAGTGTCTTTGAAACAATTTTTGAGCCTCTTCCCTGCTGTTCTTTCCCTGCAAATCTGATTTCAAGATAAGCCAATGACCATAAAATGTGATGTGTGGCCTGGTTCTTTTTCAATCTCCTCCTTTGCTTCAGCATTGTGCTTCTGTCTTGCACTGTAAAGTATGTAATGAAAGTATCTGAAGTCTGCCCTCTGCCAGAACATCCAGTCTTGTATTTCATTTGAGGCATATGCTTAAATTATCTTGGGGCTGGCTGGATTTATTTGTACACTTAAGTACATGCTTAATCTGGGTGAATAATGATACTTGAAAGATTTTGTTCATGGGAGTCACAAGTGGTTTGGTTTGTGTTAGTGGCATAGGTGCAGAGCATGTGAAAATACTCATTGATCATCTCATTGTCTGGAGCAGTCCTTCTAATGGGAATACCTGCTTATATCCTGGTTTTCTTCTCAGAAGGTCTCTGTTTTTGGCTATGTAGTGTAGAGGGAGAGCTTCCCATGCTTAGTTGAGCTGAATCTGCAGCTGAATTTAGGGAGGTGACAAAACACTGTAAAATCCAATAGTTTGTGAGAGAAAAGGCAAGACCACAGAAAAGATTCCAGTTTGGTTCTTCATGCATTCTGTAAACTTGTACATTTTTAACGTTTTTACAGCTACAAGTCATAACACTTGCGTGTTGTGCTGCATCAAGACTGACTCAGAGGAGTCCTCCAACACCTGTTGATGGTGTGGACCTGCTTATGTGCTAGTTCTGGTTTTAATTGTCTTGCTGTTTAAAGAGATGTCCTCAAACGTGACCTGAGGTTAGAGGTTAAGCTGTTCCTCATTACTCTGAATAGCAATGATACATTTGGTTGTATGCCCTGTTGAGCCGACTTGGAGCCGATGAGCAGAAGTGGCGCTGGGCATAAGTCATGGAGTTACTCACAGCTTCTTAATCTTTTCCTTAAGTTGTTTTGTTTAATAATACAATGTAATAATAATTCTGGACAATAATAGGTTTGCTTCTCTGGCTTGTGTGGTGCCAATTCTGTTGTTGCAGAGGTTTTGTGTTTGCTCTCGATAAACATCAGGCACAAAGGCAGTTGTTGTGTGCATGGTTGACCATGACTTGATGAAGCTATAGCAGATTTTGTCTGCACTTGGAAATATTTTCTTGTCCCTTAAAGGCAACTCTGTGCTCTGACAGCAACGCTTTCATTGGAGAATGAGAAAATTTTAACACTGGCTCCTACTGCTCAGCTTTCTCAGGTACATGAATCACCTTTCTTAATTCCATATAGTGGAAGAAACAGTCCCAAAGTGCTTATAAATGATGTTGTTTGCATTTGCTCAGGATGCTGAAGTTTGGGAGCGAGCTCCCAAAGAGATCTGTGCTATGTTAAGGTTATTCAGAGCAAAGCTTCTTTTTGGTCTTAATGCATTTGCTACTGAATTTTAGTATGTAAACGTGAGACAGACTGCTCCAACCCAGCAACAGATTATTATTGTTTTGGTGGGATAACTTTGGTGCCTCTTCAAAAATGACTCAAATGACGAGTGCTTATAAATAAGCAGTCTCCCCTCCTCTCAACCTTCAAGTGTGGGAGACCAGTGCTGAAGTCAGAAAAGGGATGCAAGGGGAGAACCAAGAGCACCCTTGTCTCTGGATGCTGTGGGATGAGGCTATACATGGCAATTGATACCATTTAATCTTATTTTTAAGATATTTTTCTACACACATCATGACACTCTCTCATCATCCTGTTGTTTAGGTTGTTCTGTGAACTGGTTGTGGTCACCATGTTTCAAAATAGCAGATTTCATGAGGCTGTGTTGATTGCAAGGCACTACCTCCTGTTGTTGCAGCGAGCAGAAAGTAGACTTCAGTCCAAATAAACTGCTCCCCTCTTGGGTGCTTGCCCCTTGGGCTGTTCACACCACCTTGACTAGAAACTGCCACACTCAGTTTCAACTTGACCATGGGTGTTTAATAGTTTGAAGGGGCTTTTGTCAGTGCTGTGGGTTTATTTTTTCCATCTGCTGTTCCCCATCCTGATGCAGTACAGTATAAGCTCCTCTCCCTTCTTGTGCTTTTAAGATACATCAGCCAAGTGCTACTAGTTTCCACTTTCCTTACTCTTTTTTTAAAATTTGCATCATTGAAGAGCATTTTGATCTTTGCTCTTTACTTTTATTTGCATGATCTAATTCACTTTGACTTGGGCAATTTCTCTTTACCCCTTTGTTTCCTGACCTCTGACACAGCTCTGTCTTTGATGAGCAGCTCTTCCTTTCTATTCCTTGCATACACTCTGCTTAGTCCTAAAAACCCCCTTTTTAGTGATTTTTTTTTTTTCTGTAGTTGATTGGTACTCATTCTGCAGATATCTCCCCTACTTTGTTTGGGGTTGATCAGTACAATTTTTTTTTTTTTTTCATCTTTGCCACACAGATATTCTAAGGTTCTCACAAGCGTGTTCTTGAGCACCTTCTTGCAGTTGGCTTCCATGTCGAGTTCCTTAGAGTCCTCAAAGCTTATGGGAAATTGACAAGATGAGTTTTTGTGTTTCCCTAAATCACCTCCCCATGATTACAATCGCCTCCAGAGTTGCTTTCATTGAGCACGTATAGCTACTTACAGTGTCTAAATTAGAATTGCCCTTTTCTAGTTCAGCAGCTGGAGGATTATAATTGTTGTCTTCTGCTTCCAGGAATATCTGTGGTCAGCTCTTTACGTTAATAGTGGGTTCTTCAGTTGAGTATTTTGGGAAGTTGCAGTCCCACAGTAAGATAAGCCCTGCTGGCACTTCTGTCTTGCTGTGGACCTTGCAGTCTGCACTGCACTGCCATGCAGACTCTATAGGGTGTAGGATAACCTGTGCTGTTGTCCCTCCTTCTTCCAAGCAGTGTTGACCCCATACCACTGCTGTCCTTTGGAGTTTCTTATTCTGCTCCGTGAGTTTTCTCTTGCAGTGCCCTTTCTCCTGGTATCAGTATGTTAAACCATGCTCTTGTTTCTTATTCATCATCTGTGAATTCTGGCTAATTGTCTAACATCCTATCTAACTGCTGCTATTAGTGTTCATATGCTCTTTGCTCTCCTAAGTTTGGATAATATGTGTTTTTTTTGTCCACATTTACCAATCCACCTATTTGTTTATTAAAACCAGATGTGGGAATTAAATTATTTTCCTGATTATCCTGTCTCTAGAGGTATTTTTTTTCTGTAGGTTAAAGCTCCTGGCTGTGCCTGCTGTGATCACAGAAGGACGTGCCTCATCTACAGAGAAATGTGCTTTTTTCCCATGAATGCCTTCTGGTGGTGAAACACCCTAAAACTTCCCTGCCAGTATCAGCTCTTGAACCATATGGATGACATTAACTTGTAATAGCTTTTCCTTCCTGTTGTAGCATCAAAAGTCCTCAGGGATGGTGCTCAGAGTCTAAGCCTGGTCTCCTCAGACTCTCTCTATAGCCTAGAGGGAGGTAGACACCACCAGAGAGCATCTAAAATAGGCTCCTGCTCCAAGTTGCTTTCCTGGTCTACCGGCAGAAAGACTATCCTCTTCTGGGCTAAATTTAGTCCTGAGCCTGGTTCATGCCTGTGGCTGAGTTTTTCATCTGCCCACTGAGACCAAGAGCCCTTTTCTTACTGGAAGGCCAGAGATAAATCTCTGAGGGAAAAAGAAACTAGAATACTCGTAATAAGAAGAATCAAATGAAGTGATGTAAATATACAGAGAGCTGAGGACAGTACAGTGGAGCAACCAGGGGACACAGGATGGAAAAGGAGATGGGGAAGTGGAATATGAGGAAGAAGAATCAGGTCTCCAACAGGCTGTGGCCTTGCAATCAGAAGCAGCTGAAAGACTTTGCTGGTGCAAAGACATCTTGCATCATCTCTCCAAACAGGAAAAATGAAGTCCAGATTGCTGTGTCTAAAGAATTATTTTTTTATTTGCCATTAAGAGGGTAGACACAAAATCAGATTTCCACTCCGAGTTGTCTTGTATTTTTAGCCTGTGATTGGATTGCAAATGCACACTGGATATTTACATTTCTGGAAGCAGACTCTGGTGCTGTTGTCTTAACCAGGATCCAAGTTAATTTGCTGAGCTTCCAGATGGGAGCCATTCGTTTCTCTATTACACATTTGCAGGAATGCTTAATTTAATCTAGATTTTCTAGCTCAGTAATTTGCCTATTTTAACATTCAAGCACTTTCCCTATCTCTCCTTCTGGTTTTTTTTTCCTTACCCTTGAGCTGAATTATCCACTGTGCAGAATAAAGAAACTGAGTTTTCCAAAAGGATCCACCTGTCCATCATCCATCCAGTGTGGAAGCTCTTGGGAAGATGATTGTCCTTCCATCTCCTACAAAAGGTTTCCTAAGAGGTGACTAAGTGCAAGACATAGCTGGTAGAGCCTCTTAGCCCTGTTTCGCTTGGTTTGTTGAGGTTCATTACATTTTGCTATCTTCTTTGTTTTAAACTATTTAATGATCACCTTATTCTGGTCTAGTCCTTGTGCTGAATATAGATATTGCTACACTATTGGCTCTTTCTCTGTTGTGGGTAGATAAGGATATTTGCAGGAGGAGGTTCATAATTTTCCTTAGCAACATTCAGCCTCCAGTGCATTGAGTGGTTTGTGATTGTATTATAGCCATTTCTTTAATGAAATTTTGAACTACATGCCTCTCTTGCAATCACTTCTGCCTGGGGTTCTTAGATAGCTATGCAAGCACTATGTGCATCACTGCCGTGGTGTACAGAGCATACTGAAGGAGCAGATGAGGTGCAGACAAGTTATGTTAGCTCATGAACCAGCTCTTTTCTTCACTGCTGCATTTTCCATAACAGCTAAGACTGGTAGGAAAAAATGATGCACTATGTTCTAGCTACTTTAGTTTCAGAATGAGTGTATTGAACCAGTTTGAGGTCAACTTTATTATTTCTTCTTCTTGTGTTACAAATTCCCAGTGCTCCAAATAGCCAAATGTCATTCCAGAAAAACACAGAAGTGCTGCACGGAGAGTTTGCATCCCTAAGCCCTGGAGACACAGCATGCCCAGGGTGACAGGCACAAATGAGAGCTCATCTTGAGCAGGTCGGGTCAGCACTGTGCAATACTTAGCACGTGGATGGACAGGTACAATTGCCCTGTGTGGTTCCTGTGTTGCTTGTAGTGATGGTGCAGTTGAAAGAAGCTGGGGTTGGCAGGAAATATGCAATAGGCAACTGTCCTATGTCATTCCTTGCTGAGGAAAGTTGCCTGTGAGGCAGTGATGATGGGAATGACATGTTCTTCATCTGTATGACATAAAGTTTTGCTGCCTCCTGGTCTGGGACTCAGGCCCCAAGGTGCTGGGATAATGTTTTCAGCCAGGTGGTGCCCAGCCCTTGCAACTTCGGGGCAAAGTGGGGTAGCTGGCTATGCAGTCAGGTACTTAACTGGGGCCCTTGGTACGAGTACCTTTTGGGCGTGAAAGGATCAATATTGGCTTTCTCCATAGCAGATCACTGGACAGGTTTTGGAGTGCTTTATCAGGTGATGGAAGTGATGAGGCAGGGCTGGGTGAAGCAATACTGTGGTTGTACCCGGAAAGGCGGGCATAGGCTCGGCAGCGCAGCCCATCCTTGGATCCAAGGACAGGGCATACATCTTGTACAGGCTCAAAGGGTCAGGGCAAAACCTGGACATGATTCCCAGCACCAGTGGCAAGCTGTTAAGCACCATAAAGGCAAAGATAATGTAGTGGAAATGTTACAGTAAAAGATTATTTGGTTAACAGTTTTCAGGTTAGCCTGTTAGGTTAACAGACAGTAACCCAAACAGGGTGGGCTTTCTTTAGGAGGAATAAAGTAGCATAAGAGATGTTTAAATTCTTGTCTTACATATTTGTTTGAAGACAATAATGAGCCATTAGTGGGAGAACTGGTTTAAATTACTTACAGGAACTGAAATGACATGATATTCTTGAGTAGGAAAATAGTATTTTACATTATTTGATATAAAAATGATATTATATATTTTATTAGAGCATTGTTTTTTACCTTTCTCTACCACTGTAAAAAGGATGAATATAAAAAAGAAAGAAATTGAGTTTGTAATAAGTTCTGAAATGCAGCTGGGAGGTAAGCTTGTTGCGTCTAAAAGGCCATCCTGGAAGTTTTCTCCCTATTGTGGTGTGCATGCAAACTCATTCTGACCCTCTAGGAGTTTCTCAGAGTCTTTTCCTGCCTTAGTGTGATCAGGACACTGAAACACGGGATTATCCCCTATGCTCCCCCCAGTCACAGTGGTATGCGTGTGTTGTGAAAATGGCTCAGCAAGGCTGCCCTGCAGCAGCCCAAGCTGGTTCAGGCTACCTAGGAAATCCTATTAACTCAGCAGTGTCAATACAGTGTGCACAACTTTGGTGCAGAGGGGACTATTTATAGCTTCAGTTAGAGTATTGTGTGCACAGGGTTTTTCTTTCACACCTAATAAAGGGACCTTGACAGATTCACTGTCCTCTTTACCTGCTCAGCAGCTTGGGTGCCAGACCTCTGAGAGCACCAGTGTTTTTGCTGGAAATCCTGGTCATATTCTAAGACCAGCTGAGGGCCACTGTGGAGGAGGAGGTCGTGATTTTCCACCTGCCTCTCTGCACAACATCTCCTCTTCTCCTGACTCACTGGGTTCAGCTGTTTGACTCCTGGGCATGCAGTGCCCTGCTGTCACCATGAGCCTTACTGTGGGAAGAGGAGGGGTGCCATATGTATATGTCAGTGATGTCATTAAATTTCTGAAGCTCTTCTCCATGATGAGTGAGCTTTGTGGGGTAAAGTGTGTAGGATCAGGAGGTTGGAGGGACAGAATGTGGCAGAGCTTTAGGGTCAGTTAACAAGGCAAGGTACTTAGTCTTCATGGGAAAGATGATTTATGCACCCCATCAGCAATGTCAGTTCATGGATTTTTCAGGTCTGCCTGGGGCGATAGGAAGGATTCACCTGTAAGAAGTTTCTGGGCTGGGATAATCCAGCAGTGGAGCAAGAACCTTCTTTGTGAGTGTGTGTTCACACTGCAGTTTGAAGCTTTGGCATTTGGCAAGCACAGTAAAGGTATGTCAAGGAATTTCCATTAATTAGTTTTAAAATAACATAGCATTGAGTGGAGCACAAAGAACAAAGATGAACATGTTGCTTCCAGCAGCTGGCCTGGGCTGGGGTCCCCCCACTGCTTCCAGCCCCCCAAGATCCTGCCACAAAGTGCAGTCCAATGTGTTAACAAAGTATATGAGCTTCCTACAGGCTTACTGCATCACATCAAGTGAGTTGATTAGAGAGACTCTTGATTTTACTGGGTTTTTATATTCTTATTGGGAGCCATTTGTCAGTCTGCACAGAAATCTGATTAGCTGAGAATTGCTGTCTCTCTGGTATATGTTGAGCCATAAAGTGAAGGATGCAGCAATAAACACAGTCAGCTGGGCTGCTGGAGAAATCTGTAGGATTCTTTGGAGGCTGGGAAAGAGAGGTCTTGACACTTAAATGCTTTTCCTTTGGGAACTTGACGGTGTTTGGCATGAGGGTTCTGTGCCAGCATTCCTTGAGGCGGCTGGCAGCCTGTTTCAGCCCTCTGGTGCTGCTCTGTGGGGTGTCTGTGCCCACCCCTGTGGTGAGACAAGAGGGAGCTGCCTTGTTATGGGTGGTCTTGTGTGGGAAGGGAGCAGGGGGCTGCTGTTACTGCGGTTTCAAATCCACCCCATTGGCAGGGAGGTGAGGCAGAGCCTCAGGCAGTGGGAAGGGGAATATGCTGCTTCTGCAGAGCAAGGAAATTGTAGCTGGCTGTGGTGCTTCTGCAATGCTTTCTAGCAATAAGCACACTGCTCCTTGCACAGTGTGGTTGGTTAATTAAGTAGCTTTAAATTCAAGTCTCCTTCAGGAAATGGGGCACAAGATAAGGCTTTCCCTTCGCCCAGCAAATACACCTCCCCATCGCTCTGCGTAAAATAACCTGCAGTTCTTCAACAAGGGAAAAATTAAACTTGGTACCAGGCACCTTGGTGCATTTTCAGAGGGTGTTCATTGGGCACTGTAAATAATTGGATAAAGCATGAACAAGGTGGCTAATGACACCTGCAACAACCAAAAGTGAGCTGTTTTGAAAACCAGTTTGGCTGGTTGAGATGGGCCAAGAGGGCTGAGCAAGAGTGAAGCAAGGGATGGTTGTTAGCTAACGTAATCTGCTGTCCTAAAGCCAACATCTTACCATGTGTTTGTTAGGCTGGACTGGGAGAAGACGTTCCACTTCAGCTCTGCTTCCTAAAATATACAAAAAAATGTTTGCCAGCTTTTTCAGAAGGTTTTTGAATTAATTAATGTATCTGCAGGGCTGCATTGAATCTACTTTTCATCCTAGTTTAGAAGAACACGTAGTAGTTGGAGTGACCCAACCATCTTAGCTTCCACCTTTTTATATTCACAAACATATTTTTCTTGTTGAGGTTGTGGAGCAAAGCTTGTATCTTCAAGTCTTGTAATGCTTGAAGATGTCCAGTCCATCCTTGAGCTGCTGTGCAAACTCACCAAATTCTTCTTGTCTTGGAGGTAAAAGTCAGTGCGGAAATATTAAAATTGAGGCAGATGCCTTCTTATTGGTTTCCAGTGCCTTATTTTATCTCTCAAGTTTGCTTTCATCAAAACAAATGGCTTACACTTGCTGTCCAAGCAGTATGGTATCCAGCAGCAGTGAGGACATTTTTCTGCCTAGGATGAGGCACTGCCAGCAATGTCAGGGTAGTGCAGAGTGGGTGTGGCATTTGCAAATGATCACTCATAGGGCCGGTGCTGTGATTAATTAGTGTCTTCAGAGCTCTGAAACAGGCATTTTTGTACTAATAATGTTCATGTCTAAGTGGCACTCTGCTGGTATGGAGTTGCTCTTTGCACAGGAGTTGAAAACAGGTAATTTTGCTATTAGAGCCTGAATGTGTAGCCTCATCAGACTGTGGGCACAAACTGGGTCTTGTGTTAATGTATTTGCTTCTTGAAGGTTTTTGTCTCTTTGATTCAGAGGTCTTGCTGCTCAAGGTGTAGGTATGTGTGTACTGACCTAGTGCCCCCCTTCCTTTTAAAGAAAGTGAAATTTCAATAGACATTTTGGAAAAAACAGGGGATCTTTCAACTTTTTATTTTAACTTTGAGGGAAGCTTAAGTGCTGTACCAAAAGTTCCCATGGTGAATGGGTAGTCTCCTACTAGCTCCAAAAATTCAACCTGTAGACTGCAAAACTACCAGCTGCTGGGAAACCCTTTAACTCTTTCCACCTGCCTGCACCTCTGAAACTAAAATTTGGGGCGTCACTTGAGATCCTGTAACTTATTTATATGATGTTACAAGCAATGATGTCTGAGGAGCTGCAGAAGGGAAGCAAGAGCCAACTTCTGGTTAGTAGGGATTCAGAGCTGTGCTTTAACTTGTGGGAGGGGTCTCATAATCCCACACTAGCTCTTCTTTCTCCAAAGCTTTGGAAGTGTGAGCTGCAACTTCTGCCAGTGCTCCTGGATGTCCTGGATGGTTTTGGGGAGGGAGGGAAAGGGGGAGACAGGCTGAGAGCAGAGTCACCCTCACTGAGCTCTCTCTTCAGGCTTTGCCTGCTTTGTGGAGAGACTTAATTCAGAGTTATTTTGCCAGTGTAGGAACAGGGATACTGAGGGGTGTAATGGAAATCTGTGGGGTGATGTCTGCTCTACATCATTGCCCAGGAATTTTGAGTGTTGGAAGGATGCAAAATGTAAAACCCGTCACTGGGTGGAGTTAGTGCGAACATGTGGTTTATGCATGTGGTTTAGCTTTTTATTTACGGGAGGAAAAAAAAGTTAAAAATAAACTGCTGGCTCGCCTCTACTTCCTGGTTCACACAGGGCTGTGAAGGAGCAGCTGAAGGGATGGGGTGGCCAGTCCAGCCTGGAGACCCCCCTGCCTGAGCCCAGGGCATCTGGAGGGGTGAGGTGAGGGGGTGAGTACAGGGCAGCCACTGAGGAGTGGGGCTGGTAATGTGGGGCTGTCCCTTCTCTGGGTTCCGGGGGGTGACACTGCAGTCAGCTGGTGTCTGTCTTGCTTGGGGTGCTGCGCGAAGTCCCTCTACACCCATAAATATTTGTTGTGGGGCAAATGTTTAGGTCCTCCATCAGTCCCAAGTGTATGTTTTGTCAGTGAGGGAAGGGGTTGGCTTTAAACCCTAAATCCCAGAGAGTAGTTAGGAGGTCTGGAATGGCTTAGAGGTCTAGGTGAAATGGGTGAACAAGCAGGGAAATAGTGAAGCCATCAAAAATGTATAATGTGATGGCAGCCCCTTGTGCTGATGCAGCAGTGTGGCAGTAGGGTGGTGTAACTGGCACCAAAACTGGGCCTGAGAGCCACTGGGCACTGTGTGGCACCAGCTGTGCCAGCTGCACAGGGCTTCGCTCTCCCAGCAGGGAGGAACAGTGGGTGCTGGGGTGGTTTGCTGAGCCATTTCTGGGAGAGCTGCAGGGAAGGGAGAAAGACATCTCCTGGCTGAAGGGATGGTGGAGCTGTGCTTGTCAAGAGCTGCCCTGGGAGTTTATTTTTGCATGAAGGATACTACATTTTTTTTGTTTTGTTTGTTTTGAAAGAAAACCTAACGATACGGTGTAGGCAATGCACAGGTGATTAAAATGTTCATAATACTAAAACATTTATGAATAAGTTGACGAAAGCAATAGGAAATTGCATCATTTTCTCTGCTCTTTAGAGGCAGGATTGAAATTCCCTGAGGCTGTGGTCAGTAAGGTGTTGTGGAGCCTGGTTCTGGTCCAAGCTGCCAGCAGGGATATTTATGTTATCCATGTGAGCTAAATTTGCTTTACTCTACCTTGTTTGAGCCTCCATGAACCTGCCTCACTTGTCTTAAATCCCGAAGCTAATGATTTGGAAAGATTGGTCTGACAATCCTAAATTTTATCAGTGATTTCATGTTATTAGTCCTATCAATGTCTCTGTATTTACATTGTGTATTTATACTTCACAGCTTGGTAGTTCTCAGAGGCTTAGAAACCTCCTGGAAAAATTTGCACCAAGCAGTGAAGCAACCTGATGGGGGAATCAGTGGCTTTGGTCCTTTGTGATCTCAGTTTTCTGGCCTGTTTCAATGTATTTTTCCACAGCTTGCAGGAGCTTTGCAGGTTCAGCTATGGGCTGGTGGAGTAGTATCAGGAAGGTGTGGGCTTGCCAAGTAGTGGCTTCCACATCTGGGGTGGCTAATGAGAAGCATTTTAAAGACATTATAGGATAATGGATATTACATCTGTGTGTAAAAGGTACTTTAAACAGTGCCTGGAGGGATTGCAAGTTGCCCATCTAGCTGGCAAACCATCTGAATGTCAGAGCTGCATGGGGAAGCATCTTGCCATGCTTGGGACTTTTCTGAGCAAGAATAAAGTTGATGGATGTAACTTTGTGGAAAGAGAAACGTGGCTGGTGTGGTGCAATTAGGCAATCTGGGTTTCTTTCCACCTACTTTTTCCCAAAAGAGAGTACCAGCCCTGGTGGCTCTGTCTCTGCTGTAAGGCCCTGGGCTGTGGCCATTGAGCACCAAAGCTCCCAGGGAAGAGATGCTCCAAGGGAAGAGGTGCTCCTGCATTGACTGGAACGGTGGCACGAGGGCCGGGTGTTTGTTTAGCAAGGGCTGCCATCACCTCATCCTTGCTGCTGTTGCAGCCCAGGGATGGCTTATGGCTTTTTGTGATCTGCAGGTTGTCCATCTGCTTGGTTTGCCTCAGGGGAAAGAACTGATTCTAGCACAGGGATGCTCTTCGGTGTATCTGGCAGTTTTAACTCCCCTTGAATTTTGTGACTAATTGCTGCAGCAACTGAATTGGTGTCTGAAGGCAGCGCTGCAGTCATGCATGATGGGAGGGGACAAAACTAATTTTTCTGTTTAGCTCCCTTGAACACTTCTTTTAATCTGGCCCGTTTGGCCAGTTTTGTTGTTGGATGTTTGGTTGGGTTTTTGATATTTTGAGCTGTGTATGTGTTTGTGGCTTTGTTGCTCTTAGGAAAAAATAATAATCTTTTGTCTCTTTAATGTAATGTAATTAGATGGCAGAGCAAGCTATTGAATGGCTCTGGCTAAAGCTGTGAAAAAGTATTTTTAACTTCATGCTGTTGTATGAAGGGTTTTCCTTTTTCTGCCTTTATGATGCTGACTGCCCTTTTATATTTTAGCATCTGTTCCTGTAAGAATGTGGAAGGAAATGAGCTGGCTCAGCAGAAACTGAAACCCAAACTAATCTCACGCTGTAGTAAATGCTCAATAGTCTCATTGTCCGTGGGCACTTCAGCAGCGAATCCAGGGGGGAAAAAAGCAAAACCAGCATTAAAACCTGAAATAGATGGCAGAGAAAGCACCAAAGCCCTGTTGTTGTTTTCCCCAGCATCCCACGGGCTCCACTTTTGTGCCCCATGAGCAGAAAGCCCAGCAGCAAAGCACTGCGTCTGTGGCTCGGGGTGTGGGGCTGGGTCCTGCCGCCCGGGTGCTGGAGCCTGGCTTGTGTCACCTGCCCCAGCAGCGGGGCAGCCGGCTCCTGCCAAAGCTCCTTATGAGCTTTGCCAGGCTGGCTGCCACGCGTCCCGCAGAGTCCTCCCGTCCTTTCACCCCGTGCTTCCCCGCTTACATAACTGGCTTAGGTATTACACTCCCTGCCCTCCTTGCCACTCCTGCACCACTCAGCCTCTTTGTTCCAATAAATAGCTCTTCAGCCAAGTCACTCCTTAGGTGAGGCTGGAAGTGTTTTGAGGCAGAGGCACCAAGTTTACATTCTTGCCTATTTAATTTTGCAGATCTGTTTCATACCTAAACTCACTGGGATTATTTAATGAAAGTATATGGAGAATAACATTTCTCATTAAAAAAAATCCTGATAGCTTGTGAACCCATGGTGCTTTCTCTGGTCAGAAACTGAAAGTGAAATGGATTTTTTTTAATTGCTTTATCAGACTGAGAGAAGTGTAGAGATTAGTAGAGCATACACAGAAGGAAGTAAAGCAGCTCTTGAGTGTTTTAATAATCTGAGTAGTTAATATGTTTAGTATGAGTTGTCACTGAACCTTCAGTTTCGCACTTAGGGTTTTAGTTTGTTAAATACAAATAGTAAAGCATGGAAATGGAGTTTCTAACTATTGTGGTCCATAGCTGTGCATACATTCTTCATTCCCTCAGGCAGGATTGCTCAATCCATGTTGGTATTCCTCAGCTGGGCTTTTCCATGCAAGGTGTTGACATGTATGAGGGAGGTGTTCCTGCCCCTCTACTCTGATGAGACCTCACCCGGCCACTGTGTCCAGCTCAGGAGCGTTCAGCACAGGAAAGGACATGGACCTGTTGGAGCGAGTGCAGAGGGGGGTCATGAAGATGGTCACAGGGATGGAGCTCCTCTCCTATGAGGAAAGGCTGAAAGAGTTGGAGTTGTTCAGCCTGGAGAAGGCTCCAAGGAGACCTCATTGCAGTCTTTCAATACAAAGAGGCTTATAAAAGAGATGGAGAAAGGTGGGGTATTTTCAGGGGCCTGTAGTGACAAGACAAGGGGTGATGGCTTTAGACTGAAAGTGGATAAGTTTAGATTGGATATAAGGAAGAAATTTACTGTCAGGGTGGTGAGAACCTGGAAGAAGTTGCCCAGAGTTGTGGATACCCCATCGCTTGAAATGTTCAAGGCCATGTTGGATAGAGCTTTGAGCAACCTTGTCTGGTGTAAGGTGTCCCTGACCATGGCAGGGGGTTGAACTGGGTGATCTGTAAAGGTCCCTTCTGACTCACACCGTTCTGTGATTATGTGATTATTTCATTGTGATCTGGTGCCAAAATTTGCATTTGTTTACTGGCAAGGGCTGATATTTATACTGTACTTTAACAATTGTTGGCACTACTGCTTGATGAAGGTAAGCAAAATTCCTCTGAGTGGAAAAAATGTTCTTGCAAGTTTAAGACATGAGACCTCTAATATTTTCAGTCAGGGTAAATTTAATGATATTTAATGGACTGGGAGGCAGCAGTAGGAAAAAGGACCATAACCTTTTGAGAGAGAGGAAGCACATATTTTTTGGTTTTGGCTTGCCAAGCACTGCCATTTATCAGACAGCTCCTCTGTCTCTAGCCCATCTTTAGACCTGCTAAGGACTGACTTGAAAGGACTCTCCATCTCATTGGTGCCGGGTGATGTTTGCTGCTGCAAAATGTGTTTCTGCAGCCAGCTGCCTGGCAAAGCAGGGAAGTCCCATCATCTACCTTTCAGCTTAAATTACCCACTTTTTGGCGCAGCAACAGGCTCTTTTTGGCCCCGTCCATGGTGCCTGGCACAGCAGAAGCAAGATCTCAGCTGCCACTTCTCTGCATCACAGCAGGAGCCCTCCAGCATCCTGCTTTTTTGTTGGGGCAGCCACTGGCAGGTGTGATCCCCCTTGCAGAGCTGGAGCAGCAGGCTTTGCCACTGGTTAACCTTAATTTGTACTAGCCTAAGATGTGCTCCTAGTGAAAAAATGGGAGCTCCCACTGCTTCTATGGATGCTTGAAACCAGGCTACTCTTGTCAAATGTAGCACGGTCTGGTGTGTGTGCATGCCATGGATTTCTCCTGGAAAGCTGCAGGCTTGGAAATGCTGGTAGCAACAGCAGCAGCAAGAAATTGGATGTGTTTTAGTGGGGTTATTTGTGGGTAGAGAGTGGCGCTCTGTTTTTGAGGAGCTCTGTAAGCTTTGTCTGAGGTGCTCCCAGCAGCCCCTGGGGGTTCGTGGTGCAGCCTCCAGGAATGTGCTGCTGCAGCTTCCTCCCTGCTGGAAAGGGCAGTGTTGGTGGAGAAGCAGTCGCTTTCCATAGGAAAAGCCAATATATGGGGTGTTTTATGTGCACACACAAGTTTTATTCAGTGGCATGCTGAGACATGTTTCACGACTCACATGTCAGCAGTGATGGGCCCTCGGAGTGAGTGCCCCGCTGCGCAGACCTGTGCCTGGCCACGGCTGCCTGCATGCCCCAGTGTGCATCCAAACGCCATTATGGCACAGCCCAAAGTTCTGGCAAACTTGGGGTATTTTTGCACAGTTTCTCCCCATCCATTGGCTTGCACAGTGATCCAGTCCAGAGGTTTCTGGTTTGCAGAAGGTCATGTTGTGTTGCTCTGGTGCGAGTGCTGCTTGAAGCTAGGGGAAGGATTGTGCTCGATCCCTGTGGGCTCACCCATGGGTTAGAGCAGCAAAGACACACTTCTTTTGATGTAAAATTTCTTTAAAAAGGGAAAAAAAGTGCTTTTCTCAGCAGCAAATCTGTCTTTGACTACAGGCACCCAGTGTGCATGAACATTTGCTGAACTCCTTCCACTGCCCCTTCAGTGGATCCCGAGGCTCCTCACACTCCAAGTGGGCTGCAGCCTGCTTGTAGCATTCAGGGGTGTTTTCAGTCACCTTTTTTACTGCTTAGTAAAGGGGATTTTTTTACTGTATTTTCAGGGCAAACTGCCTGATGGCCTTTTTGTTTGTTTCAGCTGCCCCTCTGACGTGCCAGATCTGAATCTCACCCTTTATGAGGAAAAAACCCCAACTATATTTTGAGTAAAATAGAAATACACGTATGTAGTAGACATATCCTACTGAATAGCAAATAGAGAGTGATTGTGGTCTCCCCTAGTTGAGGGTGTGGTAACATTTGGTTGGTTGGCTTTGTACAACCCTACTGTTTTGTTTATAAAACAAATAGGTTATTATTCCCTGTTCACGCACTGGATGAGTGGTAGAAATGGTCCTCCTCATTCACCTGACACTGAGAGCTGGAGAAGAAACTGGAAAAATCCTTGTATGACTTGTAGTACTAGATTTTATACATGGAGATGTTCCAGTAATGTGCTGGATCACTTACTTCTTGACATTATTTTTCCTCTGAATTTTACATCTCATTCATTAGACCTTCTCAGTGGATGGGTTTTGAAGCTCCACATTTGGGGAAGCACAGGTAATGTATCTGGTGCCGTGACACTGCCATTTGCCATCAGCATGGAAGATGGGGATGTCATTCTGAGAGAGCAGGGTATCCCTGAGGATGGCAGGCACAGAAAAGGCGTGAAACATAGGGAAAGTCTGTCCCTGAACAGGAGAGAAGCTGCTCACTGGAAGTGTGGAGGAGAGCCCAGGCAGAGCTGAACACAGATTGACCCAAGGCACTAAGGTCAAAAGGCAAATCCCCTTCTTGGATGAGTTCCCAGTGCAGATAAGGAAACTTGGTGTTCAGATGGTGCGTGCGGTGCCGAGGTCAGGAGGCTGTCACTGCACTAAGTGCAGGGGAGGATTTCTGTGACACGGGGAAAGGACACTGTGTGTCTGAGAGGAGGCAAGAAGAACCTGGTCAGTTAAGCCAGGGAAGCCAAGGCTGATGTGGGACTGATGGCCTTCTATCCATGTGTGTAGCAGAGGGGAAGTTCCAGAGAAGACGGTGTTGGGACCAGGGCAGATGTGGTCGCCAGCACTGAATACATTTGAGCTCAAGTTAGAAGATGATTTTGAGCCAGTACAGGAATGAGGCCTTGACTGGGGTGGTGGGAGCAAAGCCTGTCTGGCTTTTGGGATAAATCTCAGGAAGAAAGTCAGTGAGTGATGCTACATCTGCCATATCAGGGCCTGAACATAGTTTTACCTAAAGGAGCAGCTCATCTTCAGGAATATTGAAAATAATGAGTATTGACTGCATTAAAGTACAAGTATATTAAGATACATCCACTCTGACATAGCTCTGTACAGAAGCCATTAGGACAAAGCTGAGTAACAAAAGCTGATAGGACATTAGGATAGCTTGGAAACAAGAAGTAGAGAAATAAACTGTAATTGCCATGTTGAATTTGCAGGAACAGTGGCATTCAGCATCTTTGCTTCAGTGCATGCCAGTGGTGGATATGCCACTCCTCCAGGGCTGGCACTTGAGCAGGTTTGCCCCTCTCACTCTTGACTGCAAATTTGGTGTTGGCATGGGCTGCTTCTTACTGCACTTTGCCTTATTTCAGCCCAACAGAGTCACCTCAGCTGGGTGCTCACCAGATTGCCATGGGGTATGAATTAGTAGAGAAAATCCAGGAACTTTTTAAGAACAGTACATTTATTGAGAGTAGTTTGCTGTCCAGTGAAGCTAGAGCCTGGCAGATAATTGCTACAAGAAATAGTTTTGACTCTTTCACTCCTTTGTAAAGCAGGACAGGAGTTGATAACTTCTTCTCCCAAATTTGGACCAAGTGCAGTTTCAATGGTTGTCTCAGCAGGTCAATATCAGAGATGTTCCAAACTGGTGGGTAATTTCTTTGTGACAAGCCATTGATGAAATAATTTTTTCCTCCAGGAATGTGAAGTTTGCTTATTTGATCCCATTTCAGAGCAATGCCATTTCTTACTGTAGCAGAAATGTGTGCACAACTCAGTTCTTTCTGACCTGCCTATAGCTTAGTTTTTGTTTTTGTTTTGAGAATGTAAGTTGGAGTATATTTTTTCCACATTGCTTCTTAATCTGTCGAGCCTGATATTTTCCAAACCTGTGGTTTCCTTCCTTCTCTCCCTTATTTTCTGTTATTAAGTCTTCCAGACCATTAAAAATATCTGAGATGTAAATTTTAGCAATTTTGGCACAGCACAAGTCGTCTTCTTTTGGGCTGTAAGCAATGGGCACTCTAGTAGACTAAGGACAGGTTGAAAAACAACAAGCAGGCTTCTTGCTGTGGGCCAGTGCTCAGGGTGGAGAACAGGGAAGATGAGGGTTATTATAACTGAATATGTACACTAAAATGGATGGATAAGATAATTCATGTGGTATTGTACAGAGGAAAGATCTGGATGCTTTACAAGTATGTATTACTGTATTTAGGATCTGATTCTGTTACATCCAGGCAGAGTAAATATTCCATTGGTATTTGTTAGGAGGGGGGTGATTTTTTGTCAGTGCCAGTCATTGGCTCATCAGTACTGTTGCCCAACCTATAGCCCAACCCTGGATCCCATGTTCATGGTCTAAGTGTGGGACCATGTGAGAGGCAGGAAGGAGGCAAGGGGGGAAGATCCCATGTGGCTGCAGAGGTGGGCAGGGTAGGAAAGAGCTGGGGGGAATGGAGCAGGTTGAATGTCTCTGTCCATCAGAATAAAGGTGCTGCTGCAGCCCTATAGGCCATACAAGAAAGGGCTAGAAGGTAAATGGGTCTGAGAAATAGCATGATGTTGAAATGGCATTGTAAAGTGTGAATGTACACTTTTATTTACCTTTTTCATCAAAAGATGCGCTTGAGGGACAAGTCTGGCTCTGCAGCTTTGGTGGCAGAGCTGAGAGCCCTGTCTTGAGGTTTTACAGGCTTCTTTGTCTAGATGATACCGGTCACAATGAGACTGTGGGCAGCCCAGGCCTCCCCCTCTTGCCACCAGCATGTTGGGAACTGCAGCAGAGCGGCTGCATTCCCTGGGGGAGAGCCTCATCAGCCTTCAGCCGGGTCCCAGCCAGACAGGACTTTCTTCCAGCAGCAACCCTTTTGGTTTTCAGCAGAGCTCAGGAGTAGGTTTATTTAAAGCCCTGGTCCTTTCTGTGGAGGAAGTAGGAAGTGCTTCCTCCCTGTAGATCTCTATCCAAAGCTTTTGTCCACTTTCTTACAGTCCCACCCTGCTTGGAGTCGCTCCAAAACCCAGCACTCCAGGGCTGTGTGCTATTGTTCAGCGGGGTCATCCTTAGCTGCGGCTCCTCTCCTCTTCCAAAACACAGTTTCGGCACCAAAATGCTGAAGAGCTCTGTCCTGGGCTATGGGATATATAAATGGCCATCTGTCTACCCTGCCCCACCATCCCTCCTGCAGTTGGAAATGTCAGTGTTGCAGAGGAAATATGAGGGTCGACCTTTCTTTGGTAGTCTGTCTGATTCTTGCCACTGAGTTTTAGTTGTGAAACTTAAAGGAGGTCTCAAAATAGGTCTGACAAGTCATAATCTCTGCAATAGAGGGTCAAGAGGCTAAAAAAATAGTGTTAACCACAAAAATGCGAGAGCCTAAAATGCTTTTAAGGTACTACTGCCTACTTCAGAGCAGGGGTGGGGAAATGTGGGATTATTTCTGTTATGCTGCGTTTATCACAGAGAAGTCCAGCAGCAGGATCATGCCTGTGTTTGCAGGGGGAAGAAGAGTCTGAATGGCAGGCTCAGTCAGGGCAGGTGCCAGTTGGAGGATTTACCTGGTTCTTCCATGGTCCAGACTGCCTTCAGCTGAACAGATCAAACTTCATCTTCCTCTGGCAGGAACCTCTTCCCCAATGCCAGTGTGACTCCAAACATCTATATCAGCTGTAGAACTGACTCCTCTGACCCTAAGGGTGGTACGTTTGCTGGCCTTCGCTTTTCAACATATGTAGTGCCAACAAAGAGCTGTTAGCAGGCTTGAAGGCAAAGGGACGCGGCCTTGCTGTTGTGTGCTGAAAGATATGTGCACACTCCAGGAGAAAGCATCACTTCAGAAACTTTCAATTCCTGCACCATCCTCCACCATCGGAGCTCTCCTTTTAACCACTGCCGCAGCCTTTAAACACTTTTTTCCTGTTCCTTTCAAGAGGAAAAATAAATGATAAATTATTGTGTTGATCTTACGCAAATGTTGCATTTACGGAAAGATCTTGTTGACACGGTTTCTTGCACAGGATACCTTCTTCTCCTGCAGAAAAGTTGCTGAAAGTTTCCAGAAAAATAGATAATGTTATCCTTGGGGAAGGGAAATTAAAAGGAAAAAAACCCAAAATGCCCGCCTGGTGTGGATGTTGCGTGGATCTTGGTTTGCAAAAGATGCAGAATTTGGTTTAGTAGGATTTTTTTAGCCCTTTTAGAAGTGGAGCAGACTAATAGTTGATACCAGGTGTAGTTTAGGGTCTTTGCAGAGACCAGAGTGATAAATTAGGGGGTTACAAAGTGGCTGAGGTCAGTATCCTGGTGTGGCCATAGCCAGGAAAGCTTATCTGTCTATGGCTTGATATAGTAAAACCTTATAGATTAGGTGCTCTTTTTAGCATTTGCTGAAATGAAGTTCATGAACATCTGTTCATCTGAGAGAGTGATTTTAAAGGGGGTATCAGGAGTAGGTTTTCTCCCCCATCCCCTTCTCCTCATGTGAACATGAATGTCCATCTTCAACATCACTGTTGAGAGAAGGCACATTTCCTGTTTTTGCAATCGAGACCTTCACCA
The DNA here is from genome assembly GCF_017639235.1 of Corvus kubaryi. Taxonomy (NCBI): domain Eukaryota; kingdom Metazoa; phylum Chordata; class Aves; order Passeriformes; family Corvidae; genus Corvus; species Corvus kubaryi. The sequence goes on along the minus strand of NW_024581116.1, from coordinate 12,935,395 downwards.
ATGCGGCACCAAGGCGGTGGGACAGGATGTGCCCCATATGTGGTCTCAGGTGGAGGTCAGCTGTCCTCATCCCACGCCTGTTGGGATGCTTCCTGCTTCAAAACCATCACATCTCCTTCCTGTTACTATACCCAGTTAGGGAGGAAAATGCACCCATTTGGCAACTAATGGCATCACTTAGATATAAAATTCAGCGTGATTTGATTTTCCATTTGCTTCTTACCCAGCCTGCTAACAGAGGCTCAGCTCCAGGCAGCCCTCACCCGCAGCGCTCAGAAAAGCACATTTGGTGTGGGTATTGCTGGGGATGGAGCCCTGTGGTGGAGGTTAATGAGAAAAATGATGTCTTGAGTGCAGATTGCATGGTTTGCTTCCAAGATGATTTGCATTGAAGTGTTTAATCCTACACAGAAATGCCAGGAGAGAAAGGATTTTCATAGGGCTGTTCTTGGTGCCCTTAAAAATACTATTGTCTCTTCTTTCTCCTCTGATATGGAACACTCCCTTTCTTGGAGACAGAGTGTCATATTGTTCTTCTGCATAATTTATAGTGAATGCACTTAAGAGCAAATCAAACTCTTGAGTGTTCAGGATTAATGGAAGTTGCAGCCACTAAGTGTATGGGCTGGGAGTGGGAGTGTCCTGCCCATGCTGCTGCACCAGCCTCCTCTTGGTCTTGACTGCTGGGAGAGTCCTGCCTGTGCTGTCTCTGGCAGCTCAATGAAGGGGTGGTGCCCATTTTTGTATGGATTTTAGAGGAACTAGTCATAAAATCATATGGTTTCGTCTGCTGGTTTCTTGAGATAATTCTCCCATTTTTAATGATGGAAGCTGAGGTGAGAGAAGGTATTACTGTATCTCTGAGCATCATGCACAGCCAGAGAAATGGTCTGTCATATCCCTGCTGGCCAAAATGGCCCTCTGCGTTCAGGATTCACCTAACAGGAACACCACTGCTCTGCTCATCCCTGTGATCAGTTTGTCTGGAGTTCACACCATCGAGTCACTGCCTTGGGCAAAAGCCCACAGCTGCCCTCGCAGGTGGTTGCCTGTGGGGAGCCACCAGCCCAGGTGTGCCTTGGCATGGGCAGTCCTTGCCACCCGGGGAGGACGGCAAGACGTTGCAGGATAGCTGACTGTCCACATACCAGCATAAATGTTGCTGTAATCCAACACAAGGTGCTTTCCATTGTGTTCCCAAGGCATGAAGGCTGCCCTGATAATAACCTGAACACAAGCCTTGTGTCATGTTCCTGGTGTGATGCTTTTGTCCAGGGTGTGTCCTGGGGCCATGGCTTTCCTGCACAGGCTAGTAGTCACTGCAATTTTGGCTCCTTGATTCTAAAAATTAATTTTTAAAAAACCCTGTGAGATTGGTACACTTGCATGCATGAACCTGAGTAGTATCCTTAGCTATTGTAGAGCTTGGGCTGATTCCTACCAGCAGAAAATTTGGTCGTCTGCTCCTTGAATTGCTACATCCAGCAGAACCAGGTTCCTTCCTTATGGATGGGAGGCTGTTCTCATGTACTTATTTCAGTCTCAGTTTTTAATTCACATCTTTGTAAGGAAAAAGTCCAGAAAAGTTAAACTCTAGGTTTGCTATTAGATTTGAAACTTCAGTGGTTTTTTTCATTCAACAAACAGGAAAATAAAGGTGTGAAACAATTTGATTACTGTTATTAGTGTTTACCACTGAAGGGAAAATAGAACACTGTTTCAAGAAAAATTTTGGTTTAGTGGCGTGTATTTTTACGAGGAATTTAACTAGTGGCTTTTGTGCTATTTTGAAGTGATAATAATTTTTTTTAAAAAAGATACTTTAGAAATCTAGGTTAATAAAATAAATGGATGCATTTATATTAGATTTAATATTTTCGGAACAAAAAACCCTCATGTATTAGTAGTAGAAATTGTTAGCAATAGCTATATATTTGGAGGTTGAACATGTTGGTGACAAAGAATCTTTCTCTTTTGGTGATTGTTTTTTTTCCTGCAGTGTATCTTAGTACTTTTAGTTAATGTTGAATTTTTGTTAAAGGTAGCTGGTTGGCATATCTCCAAAGCCACATTTTGGAGCATCTTTTTACTAAGGATACGCCTGCTAAAGAATGCTTTTTTAATTAAATAAAAAGGTTTATTTTCACTCTTTGAAACCAAAACCAGCTCTCTTCCCTGCTCTGTTTCAAATTAGCTACCCTGAAATCCCCATAATTCCTCTAAGCCCTTATCTCAGCGCAGTACCTGCAGCTGGGGAATGGAAGGATGTCAGATCTTTTCTTTGTTTTTTATTTAGGCATCATTAGCAGTGAGGATGGTCTTGCAGACCATGCCTGAGGGCTGGTTATCATCTGTCGTTGTCTGGTTAGCTGGTGGCATTGTCCCCAAACTCTCCATCTTCTCCACAGGAGTGGCTCTGATGCTGTGGAATTTGCTCAGGTGCCATTGGCTGGCTCTTGTTACTGCCAGAGTTTGACTAATTCTTCTGAAATTTAATCTGGGTTCCTTTCTCTCAGGGCCGTGATTATTCTGTAGAGAATTTTTCTGTGATTTACCTTCATCAATTAAATAAAGGCATCATAGGAAACTTTTAAAATCTAATGACAAAACCGCCCAACTGTGCTACTTCTGTGGTTTTAATTATATTAAAAACACAGTGCCTTGTGCTAATTTTCATCACTTTTCTTCCCTTTTTCTAAAAATGTTCTCTCTGATTTCCCAGTTCCCATCAGGCACCTTCCCCTATCCTCCAGGCCAGCACTCACTGAGTTTTATTAAAAATTATGTATCACAGTAGTATATTCAGTGAGCATGACGTGGGTTTTTCCTCATGCAACCGAACTGTCTCAGAAAAAGACCTTGTGCACTAAGACTTTGTGAAGACAGGATTTCCTTGATCTGCAATATTGTGTAAACAAACTGTAATTTTTTTAAGCCTTACCAACTTTGCACAGCATCTGAAAAAATCAGACTGGCTGCTTCTCCCTTGGTTTTGTTTAAAAAAAAAGGACAAAGGGAGGAGATGAGGAAAATCCACTCATGATTTTCTTTTCCTGTCTGCAATCACAAGCTGCATTACTGCCTAAACTGCTCCCACCCAAATTAACCCAATTTCCTAATTTACTTGAAATATTTCTGTGCTTTTCTTACTGCATTGGGAATATATGCCCTTTACAGTAATAAACTCTCCTCCATGAGCTGGAAAACATCATGGAGAGCTCCCCAAGGAACTGCCACTCTTCTGGTCCCAACATGGGTCTCATTTCTTACTCATTAGCAGCAATTCATGAATATTTGGGGATAGTTTGTGCTTCTTTTGCTTCTTTTCAGTAGTTTGTAGCCATGCCATCCATGGCAAACTTTCCTCTGCTGATGGGGGTCAGTGTTGGTGGGCACTGCAGGTAGCAATGGCTGCAACAGGTGTCAGCACCCCATGGCTCCTTGCTGTGACTCCAGCACCTGGAAAGATCCTGCCACTGTGATCTGCAAATGCCTCTTCACCACACTCTTATGATCTGAATGTAAAATGGTTCTCAGGTTAATGTACTGATGCTCTATGTCAGTGACTAATTTTTTCCTGTATATCGGGAATATAATCCTGAATAAAGTGACTTCAATAGATGGGAGCAATCCAGACACCTGTAAGGGAATTTCTTATGTTTCAGCCTTTGCAGCTGACTCCATGAAATGAACATGCCAGCCTGGAAATATTAATCTCACACAGTCATTTGCAGGGTTAGGGTCTTTGTAATCATATCTTTCTTTGGCAAGGTAGGGGGTAGGTGATTATTTAGAATGGATTGTCATCCCAGACATGGAATCAGGTTTTCAAGACCACACAGCTCCTGGGTATGTGTTTATGGATAAACTTCCACAGTAAGGTGGCTCAAGGTCTCTTTAGCAATTCACTCCACCTTCCAGAAGGACATTCAATGGACATATGTGAGTTGTTACTGAGTTTTCTGAAACTGAAATGTGGGTGGTACGCAGGGTGGTCCTTCCCCTTCACCCACTATTTTTAATAAACTTCTGGAAAGGATTGAACTTGAAAGGAAGTCGCAAATAAGCAATGTTTCTTATATAAATAAAAGCATAGATGGTCACTGAAAGTAAATAATTTAGAAAGACCATTTATTTATTTATTTAAAGTGGTCTTTTCTTCACTTGGCAGGTTTTGTTTCTCCTGTTTCCCTGAAGGCAGCAGCAGAAGCAACTTCAGCCCCTCTTGACACCAGCCTTTTGCATTTCAAACCCTGCTGGGTTTGAATTTTTCGAGGCATTATTGATTAATGTTTTTCTTTTATCTCACTGCTTCTATTAGTAGCTTTTCAAGACGTGAAGATACTCCTTTTTGCAACTGAGACTTTGTCTAAAGGTGTTACTTTTGGCCCTGTGTCTGCAGCCTGGGAAAACGAGACAGGTGCTGCAGTGGCTGGTATGTGGGTGTCAGCTTTTGCCGCAGGGCAGGAAAGAAGTTCACATGAGTTTACCAGGCAGGACCAGATATCTATAGCAACGTATTTGTATATCCTGTGCCTTCTCTGTTGCAACGTTCGTTGCTTAGGATACTGACATTAAAACATGTAACAAAATCTGCTCTTCACTCTGGAGTTCATTATCTGTCCCAGCCCATGTACCTGCGCATTTCCCCCCCCCAGCTCAGATGAGAAGCACTGACCAGCCCTCGGCAGTGCATCGTCCAGAGGATGTTGTTATAATCCTGTTTTGCAGCCTGTTGCTACGTGATCATTTTTTACCTAAACATTTGTCACTAGATGGGGTGTCTGGGAACTCATCTCCCTCTTGCAACTTGGCCCACGGGAGCCGGAGGCTTCTTAAACACATCTGTGTTGGCTGAGTTGGTGTGAGCTGGTGCTACCGATGCATGAAATGTATTCTCGAGGGTGTGTTCATGAACTGCGGTAACACCGAACTTTAGTGGCTGAACCTTGCATTTGGACTACCTGTGGGGAGTTTTTTGTGGGGTTTTGGTTGGTTGGTTGGTTTTGTTGTTTCTTTACAGGTTTTTGTTTGGGTTTTTGTTTGGTTTTTTTAATACAAGGATCAGAATTTTAAAAATAGAATCTCAGTGACAGAGCTCTTTTTTTACAAAAATCTTCCACCCCTGTTGAAACGGTTCTTGCATTTCAGACCAGCCCAGACCAGTGTTTGCTGCCTGGCTTAGGCTGTTCATTTTCTTTGGGCTCCTGCCGTCCTGGAGGCACTGTGCTACAGCTCCATGACTTTAACAGATTCGACACAGTTATTCTGCTATATAAGTGAGCATTGCAAGAGAAACGGTGCTACACTCCCCCTTCCCCCCCCCCCCGCCCCCCAAAGCAGATAGCTCAGATAATATGAAGAGTATTCCTTCTGTTTCTCTGTGCACTCTTTCTCAGCTGGAGAGCACCTCTGTCCTATAGACAGGCATTTCATCAATTTTCCTCTTTTTATTAGCACTAAATTAGTATCTAAGGGGGTTTGCACAAGGAAATATATCTCTAAGGAGTTATTCCTCCTTTTGCGGCCATGACTGATTCACTAAGAGGATCCCATCATGAGCTCATTTCAAGGGGTGGGTTTTGCTTTCACAGGCTTTGCAGTAAAAAGCTGGTTTGGTCTCTGGCTCTCTGGGTTACATGATCACAGCATGCTTCTACTGGCTGTAACTGGTGGTTGACAGAGAGTTCTTGTGAAAGTGGGATGCACTGAGCTTTGTTACGAGCACTACAAATACTTCAGTGCGTGGATGCTAATGGCCAGTCCATCTGTTGGTAAAAACACAGAATTGCTACTTTGGCTGTTTCAGACTTTTCTAGTTACTCACCCCAGTGATGCATAACCCTGAGTTGTGGTTTAACTCCAGCCCCCAGTGGGATGAGGAGGAGAACTGGGGGGAAAAAAAGGTGAAATCTGTGGGTTGAGATAAGAACAGTTTAATAACTGAAATAAAATATAATTTTATTGTAATAATGATGCTAATAATTGTAATGAAAAGAGAGATAATAAAAAGAGAGAGAGATATAACGCCCAAGAGAAACAAGGGAAGCAGAGTACAATTGCTCACCAGCTGCTGACCAGAGCCCAGTGCATCCCTGAGTGGTGATCAGCCCCCTCCCCAGACAATCCCCCCCAGTTTATATTCTGATAGTATGGAGTATCTCTTTGTTCAGTTCAGGTCACCTGCCCTGGCTGTGCTCCCTCCAAATGTCTTGTGCACCTCCTCACTGGTAGAGCATGGGAAGCTGAAAAGTCTTTGACTTGGGGTGAGCACTGCTCAGCAACAGCTTAAACTTCAGTGTGTTATCAACATTATTCCCATTAAATCCAAAGCACAGCACTGTGCCAGCTACTAGGAAGAAAATGAACACTGCCCCAGCTGAAACCAGGACACCAGTGTGTGTCTTGGCCTCCGTAAAAGACCTTTTTGCTCATTGCTAGGCTTTTGCCATGAGATTATTGCTGATTTTTTGTAAGCCTAGAAGGACAGAGGTTACTTTCAGGTGGGAGTTCTCTGGCAGCTCAGTTTTGAGCCTGGCTAGAATTAAAGGCAGGCAGCAGCACCACATAACTTTAACAAAAATTTTGGTGTGAAACTGGAACAAAAGTGCATCTGCATTTTCTGCTGTTTAAGCCTTACATGGCTGAGCATCTCTTTCATGAGCAGTTATTGACTTGCAAAGTCCTCAGCTCTGCATTTAGACTACCAAGCTTTTCCTTATCTGATCACCTCAAGGGCATTCCTGTGATTGTTTTTCTTACTGCTGTGATAGCGCCAGATGCTCTGAGGGCTTTTGCTCATCAAGGTAAGCAGGGACAGACCTTGCTGCGGTGTACGTGGCATTGCTTCCTTGGATTTCACCCTGGTGTGATGGAAAATGAGGGAAAGGCAGGCTGTGCCGGAATTAGGTCTCTGCTAACTGCCCAGGGCAACGTTGGGTGCAAGGATGTCTCTCCTGTCTTGCCTTCTACACCCACTGCAACAAGTGACTTAGCTGGTTAAAAAAAAAAAACCAACAAAACACAGCCCTAATCACAGGACTGACCAGACCATCCCAGCCCTGCTCCCTGTGATTTCCATTAGCAGCCATCCTCTGAGTGGTCTTGTGGCTAAATCAGCTGCTGAGCCTCTGGAAAGTGATTTGATGAAAGCATTTTATAGCAATCGAATGAAATGTCAGTTGGATGCCAGCAGCAGGGGTTGCTGTCATGATTAATGAGATATTTAGGCATTTCATTTTGAAGGAGCTACCTGCAAGACAATTTACATCAAAGCTGTTTTTTTAGATGGGCTTTAATAAATTAATGTTAATGTTGGTTATTTAATTATTCACATCAAATTGGTTACAACTGGAGGATTGCATTTGGGCTGAGCAAGTTATGAAGCCTTTCAGAAAGCTCATATGCAAAAAAAGGTTGTGTTCAGAGCATTGCACATTTTCTGCTACAACACAATGTGAAAGAGGAGGAAGGGTTGAAATAGCCAGTAATCTTTTGAATGCAAAGGTTGCTTGAGTATAAAGCTTTTGAAGCTGATATTTAATGAGCATCTCTTCAAACAGGATGAATCTACCACTAGGAGAAGCAGTGAAATGTAGTAAGTGGAATTATCACCTTATCTCTTTGTTGTCTAGGGGTCTCTACTTTTAAGGGAACAGAAATAATAAAGGTATTACAGGAACAGGGAGAAATTACATTAAACCTTCTCAAACCTCTTTTAACTACCAGTTGAAAGTTTTGCAGTCCTTAACCCTGAGCGTCAGTAAAGCTGAGGTAATTTCTGCTTAAAGCCCAGCTCCTGCATTAAGTGGGCTCTACTGTTCCTCCTGTCCCTCTGTCAGGGAATTCTGTGGCAGTGGTTGGTGAGGCAGGGACTGCTTTTCGACCCAGACACTAGTTCTTACAAAGTACCTGGGAACCATGGAGTGAAGGGGTTTACTGAAGGAGTTCAGTGGAAACTGAAGGCACCTCCTCACCCAAGGACAGGAACATACTGTTACGATTTCTGCTCTTTAAAAAGAAGGACCACATCTGATCCATTATTTGCTCCAAGCTGCTCTTTTCTGCAAATTGACTTCAGCAGAGTAGAATATTGTGTTTTCCACCCTCAGCACTGCATGGATGACTATCTGGAGCAGAGAAGATTCAAAGATGGAAAGGCTGTGGCAGTAGCTTAGAGTTAGTGGTTTAACTGGAGGGCAGCCTGATGTTCTCCTAGGGGTGATGCTGGCAGGGACCAGGAGCTGTAGCATCCCTGCGTGTTGGGGGCAAGCAGAGGTATGTCAGGTATGTCGAGAAAACTCTGCAGTATAATGGACAAAAAGAAAGCTTTGGAGTTGAAATATTGGCAGCTTTTCTTGCAAACAGAAGTGCTAATGATAGCAGAGTTTTCCGTTAAGCCCAATGCACTGAACTAACGAGCAGCTGGCTGGGTTTTGTCTCCGAGCATTAAGCCACAGAGCAGGATGTGGATTTTTTACATTGCTGAGGCAGTGCACAGACTAAGTGGAATACAAATAAAACAAGCTTACATTCTGCTGTAGAGCAACTTATTTTTTGCTGACCTTTAGCATTTTAAATTTTTTTTGGGTTCTTATGCATGCCTGGAATTTTTACTCTCTGGGAAGTGCTTAGCCCATTTTTCCTGGTCTCTGCATGCTTTGCTGCTCAGCTCTTGCAGTTTCCAGGTAGTCTGCAGTGCTGGCCTGTTACTAACCTGTCTTCTGAGCAAACCCAACAGGCACAACAGTCTGTGCAGAGTAATATCATTTATGCAAACCAGTCACAGAGGTTTGGATGTGACTTTGTGCACACTTGTGAATAAACTTCTTGAATTTGGGGAAGGACAAGCAGCTCAGCCTCTAGCTTGGCAGCACAGTTTGATATTGCTAGGTAGCCGTGAAAGACTGCAAGGGATAAAAGCCAGAAATTACCAAGGTTTTGGTTTTTTCCTGTTGTTGCTTAAGTGCAGACTGACCATCTTTCATTTTGCCGAAGGAGCTCTCCTGTTGCTGGGCAGTCTCACCTTGTGTGGCACAACGTGGGTATTGTCAAGGGAGAGGACAGACCCAGCCTTCTCCTGACATCCTGATGAAATCCTGAATTTAAATGCATTTTCGCCCTTGTGGCAGAATATTGAACCTACTGAATAAGCTTCTCTAAAAGCATAAACCCCAGTAAACCTGACAAGAGTTGTTCTGCTAAACATTTTTCTTTAGAAAGCCCTGCTCTCTGATTGTCTGGGAAGGCTGGAAAGCACCTTGTGCTGGTGCTGCTGTCACAGTGATCCATCTGCTCATGCTGCCTCCACAGTTGGAACAAAGAGGGAGAAGTCTTTTGGGGTGCCGCTGTTGAGCATGGGCTGTGCTGAGCTTACCCTTGCTGCACCCTTCTGTGACCCTCAGGTGCCACAAGGAGCACCAGCCAAGCCCCACCACACAGGGGCAAGCCCCCACTGCTGTGGGGCAAGGGATACAGGGAGGGAGGAGAAGCTGTGTAAGCCAAAGAGTTTCAAAGAACATCCGGACAATGCAAACGTGACTGGCACGGAGCCACCTGCCCTTCCTGCTTCTTGTTCAGCTGCATTTACTTTCACTTTTGAATAGATGAATTTTTCTTTGCTGCTGCTGTCTGCTGCTGTCCCTGCCTGCTCCCGCTCAGTCATCGCAGCAGATCAGCCTGTGGAGGAATCCAGAGCTGGGCATCGCAAGCCATGTGATGGAGGGGTGGGGTTGTAGCAGAGAAATAAAATACAGATCTTTATTATTTCCCATATAAAAAGGATTAATAATAAAAATTAATATTTCCCAAATAGTTCCTCCCAAACTACCCTCCCTTCCACAGCATATTAATCACTGGGAGAGCCTAGAGGAGAGAAAAGGAAGCCAAATTAAATGAGGTTTTTCCTGGTGATTTATAGCATCCTTTTTCTCCTCTTTCCCCCTTTCCCCAGGGGGTCTGTGTTTCTCACAGGGTTCTACCTCTCCCCAGCCCCTCTCTGCCCAGTGGGGCTGGAGCTCAGGCAGATTTTCTCTTGCTTTGCAGCTGCTGAACCCGGACCCAGAAGAGGATGGGGAAGCAGAACAGCAAGCTGCGCCCCGAGGTGCTCCAGGACCTGCGTGAGAACACTGAGTTCACAGACCACGAGCTGCAGGAGTGGTACAAGGGCTTCCTAAAAGATTGCCCCACGGGCCATTTGACTGTTGAAGAGTTTAAAAAAATATATGCAAATTTTTTTCCCTATGGCGATGCGTCGAAGTTTGCGGAGCACGTCTTCCGCACCTTTGACACTAACGGCGACGGGACAATTGACTTTAGGGAATTCATCATCGCCCTGAGCGTCACCTCCCGGGGCAAGCTGGAACAGAAGCTGAAGTGGGCGTTCAGTATGTATGACCTGGATGGCAATGGGTACATCAGCCGTGGGGAAATGCTAGAAATAGTGCAGGTGAGGCATTATCTCTATTGGACATCTTATTTGTGTTGCTGTAACCGCTTCGCCGTCAGACAGCTGGAGCTGGAGATGAGGGATCTGCTGAGCTGGCTCACTCCTGCCGCAGGCAGGTTCCTGAGCCCATTGTACCCAAAGAGACAGATGGTGGGACCTACAAGATGCAGATGAGGAAAGGGCCTGAGACATGAACAAAGCACTTGTGCAGCTGGCCTGCAGCCAAAATTCTGCAGCTCTCCCTGGGGGTTTCTTAGTGTGATGTTCATGGGATCAAAAAACCCTAAATGCCAATTCTACTGACCTGATTAATCTCAAAATTAGTGCTTTTAATCTTCAAATCTGAGTCAATGTGAACTCTGGATGAAAGGCTGTAGTGTGTCTGTCTCCTGAAGGCAGAGGACACACTGTGCAGCTGAGATGTGTGTCCTGTGCAGTGCAAGGGAGTCATGCATCAGCCAGTGCCCTGACACTTGGTCCTCCTGGCTGAGGTGGTATAATTTAGGTGGAAGGGTAGGACTGCAGACACTCTAAAGAGGTCTCATCATTATTCATGTTCTTGTAAATCTGAAGATGCATTTCCTTACCCATCCATGAAGAAAAAACACATCTATTGCTCTATACTCATATTCACCATAATCCATGTAACACCCCACATGCATACCTGTAACTGGGTGGATGGTGATGGCTCAGCCCAGCTGCAGAAGAGAGGGTTGCACACCATTGCCTCTTGTATTTTAGCCCAGTCTTGCTCATACATTAATCTAGACCCTGACTTTCAGTTAAACTGACCCAGCGCTTCTTTTGAAGTATGAATGAATACAAGAAAGGAGAATAAAAAGCTGCAGTCAGAAATTCCCATTCATTTTGGTTTATAAGGTTCTGCAGCTGCCTGCCAGGGTCAGCTGCCTTTTTTTACTGCTACAGGCTTAAATTCTTTTTCTCTGTCCCATGCTTTATCATTTGGGTTGTGTTTTTCTTATATCTCTTTTCTTTTAACATTTTTTTTAATACTCAGGCAATTTACAAAATGGTTTCATCAGTAATGAAAATGCCAGAGGATGAATCCACTCCTGAGAAGCGAACAGACAAGATCTTCAGACAGATGGACACAAACAATGACGGTAGGATTGCCACTGGCACCCTTCCCTAGGCTCTAGAAACAGAGGTTTTCTAGCCCAGCCTTGGTAGATGGCAGAATTTGGGGAGAGGGGAGAGAGGGCAGGGATGTCCCCACTGGTGCCTTTGGTCTCTGCCTGACCTCGTTGAGCATCTTTGGTCCATGGCAAATAGGGTGAATAACTGAGCAATGAGCACAGGGTGACTTTTCCTGCTGGGGGGCTGGGAGGGGACCAGTCCTTCCCTAACATTTTATGGGTGAATCCCCTTCTGCAAAGGCTCCTCTGAAATTCCCTAGTCCATTGTCTTTGGGTTATTTTCTCTGGGCATAGCACAAACTTGGCGCAAGGTTTTGCTCCCATTGCCCTTGATAGAGTTGCACTCCTGGGCTTGTCATCAGTAACACGGCTCCTGAATGTGGGCACCTGAAAACAAAAATTCCCATGGGTCCATAATACTTATTTTCTCTGCATGTTTATGGCATATATACATATGTATATGTTCACACACCTCTGTTGCACTATGAGTGTCAGGGGGATGTAGCAGCTCCCAAGACAGGTTGTGGAGCTCCTTGATAAATTACTGACAGTGTACCTGTCACAACCCCTCCACCTGAGCTGGCTCATTTCCTTGGGCTTGAAAAATACTGGCAAAAAATGATCAATTTCCTCTGCTCATCAGCCTGATGATATGTTTCCTCTATTCCCAGTTGAGGTGGAGTTTTCCCTGGGAATTACCCTGTCAGTGGCTGAGGTGGCAACTGCTCACATCAAAATCAGGAGCTGTGTCCTAATGATATGCTCTGTGAGAGCAAAGATTTGGTTCTAGCACTGAGATATGGAGACCTAAAAAATGCTATCTTATGTTCAGAAGGATTTTTATTTAAGAGACTTTTATGGCTGCATTTTGGTGTCTGTTGCTGCAGTCCCCAGGGCAAATTCCTGGCCTTGCTGAAATCCTCAAGTATTTTACCTTTGACTTCATCCAAACTAGCACTTCATCCCCTGGCTTGACGTGTGGAGGGCCCTAAAATAACATGATTAAAATATTTTTGGTCTGCGGAAAGTAGCAGTGTGTGCAGATGCATAACAGAGTAGTGGACACAAAATCTGCTATATATCTATACATCCTCCATCTGTTGCACTTTGTTGCTGAAATAAAATCATCCTATTCCCAGTAAAATACCAGCCCTGCAAGACATGCAGTGCCAAGGAATAACATCTGCACATGTGTGTCTGGTGGCTAGAAAAATTTTCTTCCCTGACTGTTGAGCATTGCAGATAGATTTTGATTTGGGCTTTGCTTTTAAATAATGCAAGGAAAGGGACAAACTAATAAATATCCTGATAGTTAGGAGATCTCTTTTTTGTTAAAGACTCTTGGTTTGGGAACATTAGCTCAAAAGCCAGAAATTAGTGTGCCACAGGTTTTTGAGCTCCTGTAATTTCTGCAAGAGGAAGGCTTGCTCATTCATGGAATCATAGAATCTTTTGGGTTGGAAAAGACCTCTACGATCATCTAGTCAAATTGTTAACCCAAAATGGCCAAACCCACCACTAAACCATGTCCCTAAGTGCCACATCTACATGTCTTTTAAATGCCCTGGGCAGTCTGTTCCAATACTTGAGAACCCTTTTGGTAAAGAAATTTTTCCTAATATCCAATCTAAACCTTCCTTGGTGCAACTTGAGGCCATTTCCTCTCACCCTCTTGCTTACTTGGGAAAGGAGTTCCTCCGTGTTCAACCCATTTTGGGTGCTGGCCACCAGGGTCATTCCTCTTCTGTCCCCACAACAAGCTGGTAGCATCCTGTGGCTGGTGAAAACTGGCACAGTGAGCTGGTGCCTCTCTCTCTTTGGATGCATGTGGCCAAAAGTGGCAGCAGGCACCTCCCAAGTGCAAGATGTGGGTCCTGTCTCAAGCATGGCAGGTTGGGGTGGGTAAGGATGGCCCTGGGGTGTTGTGTGAGGGTAGGGTACGTTGTGCTGAATGCACAAGCTACATGGGAGATCACTAGACGTGATGTCAGGGATACAGAATGCCTGTGTCCTCCTCTTCATAGGGAAAATTGTTTCATTTTTCACTAATATTGCCATGTCCTATTTCTGCCATGGTTCAGAGTGCTGGAGCTGGAGGGTATTGGTGGTAGCAGGCAAGACAGAGGCTGCTCATGGGCTCCTGATGGTATTTGTGCAGGGGAGTGGTCCTGAGCTTGGGAAAAATCTGCCAGGGTGACCCGAGGATGAGGTCTGAAAGACCAGATGGAATATTTCCTCCTTGCTGTACCACGCTGTGTCATGCCATTCCATGGGACTGTTGGAGGCAGGGGACGCTGGGGTGGTTGCTCCTCCAGAGGTCATTTTTCAGACCCTCAGACTGTTACAGGGTCCATGCAAGTTGGCTCCTCTGGCCTAAACTGAAGATGTATAAACCAGAAGTGCCCAGGAGGAACACATAGCAGTAGGTGGCAAGCCCCTCCACGGCTAGCTTTTCTTGAAAAAAAAAAGAAAAAACAAAACCTGTCCTGTTCCTGTACACCCAGCAGGGCACAGCAACTGACTTGCAGAGTCATGGAATCATGGAATAGTTAGGGTTGGAAGGGCCCGTCAAAGGTCATCTGGCCCAACACCCCTGCAATGAGCAGGGAGATGTTGAACTAGATCAGGTTGCTCAGAACCCCATCCAACCTTGTAGGTGCCAGAGAAGCCATCACTGCTCAGCCCTATGTGTCACAAGAAACAAGAGGACAAAGTAGGGATATTTGGAATATTTAGGTTTAAAATGTTGTAGTAATACAAGCATCATTTCAAAGCATACATGTGTTCAGGTACCATAATTGTGTTTGTGTGTCATGTCATTTGTATAGTCTGGTTCTGAGCAAAAAGCTGCCAAATGATACCAGAACAGTTATTTTTCGATTTGGGACTGTCTTTTTAAATAAAGAAATAGCAATTATTATGCTGGATTGTTTTGCAGAAGAAAAATGCATTTGGGCTTAAAGGCTTGAGTAGGATTTAGCTGCTGTGCATTGCACTAAATTCCCCTCAATGCCTTTGCGATAGATTAAATAGATGTTATATTGCCTCTGTGAGGAGGGGTTCTTTGCTACAGCAATAGTGGCAGCAACAACTGACTTTAAAAAATTGCTTCCATTTTGGTTTTCCTCCCCGCCAGGTAAGCTGTCGCTGGAAGAGTTCATCAAAGGTGCCAAGAGCGATCCCTCCATCGTGCGGTTGTTACAGTGCGACCCCAGTAGCGCGAGTCAATTCTGATGAAAGTGGACAGTGTGCTCAGAGAATCTCGGCTTGTGTCCTTCAAGCTTTGCTCGCAAACGGATGCCTTCTCAACCATCCCTCCACACTTTGCGGATAAGATCCCGTTGCCAGATTGTGTGTGTGTGTGTGTGTCCGAGCGAACCAGCCCTCGCTCCCCCCACTGACACCAGTGCAGTTCTCCTGCGGCAGCTCCGTTTCTGCTTCCCCGTAATGTTACGATTCACTCTGCACATTTTAAACATTAATCGAAAGGTATGTTTACATGCAGCTACGAGAGAGTTCGATGGCTGGTGAGATACCACTTCACTTAGTCCGTAAGAAAGGTGATGTTCCCGTAGTTCCCAAGAAGATGCTAGGTAGGACTTTTACCCAAAATAGCAGAGGGTAGATAATTTATTTTGCTTCAGAAATTACTATGATGGAAAAAAAAAAAAAAAAAAAAAAAATGAAAAAAAAAAAAGAGAAAAAAAAAAAAAAAGCAGCTTTCCTGGGCATGGTTCCAATTTTCTTTTTGAGGAAAATTGCTTGCACTTATCTAATGGTCTTTACTTTCTTTTAATATATATATAAATTATATATATATGGTGAAGTAAAATTTTAAATATTTAGGTCATCTATTTAAGGCATAAAATAGAATTCAAGCTTTGTTTCTTCTAGTTGTCTGTGATTTATTCAAATCTTGGAGATTGTTTTTTTTGTGATATTTATGCATTAGCAAATTGCTGTTCCAAAAGAAATGCATGACTAGCAGTTTGTGGATATTTCACTCTGTTTAATTCCTGAATGGAAATATTTGTTCATTTTTACTGTCAGTCATTCCAGCATTACTGTCTTAACAAAAGACCTGAAAGGAGTTCATCCTCATTTTGTATTTCTCAGTGGAGTCCTACTTTATGGTGGTTGCTGCGTTAAATGGCTTTTGAGTGCCCCGAGGTGACGTGACTGGCACTGCTGTTCTCGACTTGGCTACACCTCCTCCCTTTTGCTGTCGATATGTTAATAGTCTTGTGCATTCCAGTGTTATTTAATATCTGCCTAATGCCAAGAAATATTAATTGAAATAAAAGACTACTTTTCTTGTCACTGCCTGTCTTGGTCTAAACCATGCACCAAGTTCCTAGTGTCAGGTATTTGGGGAAGGGCATGGATGGCTCTCTGCCCAGCGTCTCCCAGTCTTGTCCAAGACATGTTGCCTTGTAAGTATGTAGGGATTTTGGGAACCGACTGTTGTGGCTGGGTTAATGCTGTGGTGTTAGTGCCTGTGGGATCCAGCTCCATCCCAGCTGAATCCAGGGTAAAGACAGCTCAATTTCTGCTGGATGTGGAGCAGCTCAAGGCAATGAAGGAAAAACTGCTGACCCTGTTGGCTGGGCTACTGTGACCACAGCTTTACAAAATAAAACTCCTGACAGGTACCAGGTACTTGCTGTTGGACTAACGTTTGACACTGGTAGCACGGGAAGCAGTTTTCTCCCCTTTGATCAGGTCTGCAAGTAGCTGCATAAGCCTGCCCTCTCTGCAAAATGAAGTATCAACAAATTATTTGGCCTGAGGTTAATGCTGAGCACGTAATGAAGGAATTTTTGCTGTGTAGAATGTTCTAGTAGTGGTTACATGATTAAAATATTAAGAGACAGGAATGGTTGCAATATCCAAGTGGAAATACATTTAGTCGGACTTGGTTCTACTAAACAAACTTGTGTCAGTGCTGCCAAGCAAAAGAGTGTGTTCTTTTTTTTCCCCTGGAAATTAAAATTTGAGCAATTAAACCAACAGTCCTTTCAACCAAAACACCCTAAGAGGGATGTTAATCAGAAGCTTGCCTGCTTTCTCAGGGTGAGCCCAGCAATAAACCCCAGCTATTGAAAAAAATGTAATTCCACGGTTGCTGATAGCCTGTATCCAGCCTGTTTGTGTTCATGCTGTCAGTCTGTCTGCCAGAAGATGCTGTGGTGTTAGAGATGCTGCAGATGTTCTTACGCTAGTGACTCTTCTTGCATGGGCTGGGTCCAAAAGCAGCTGTTCAGATGTGAATTGGCCACCATGGGCTTTATCATTTCTGTATTCAGGAGAGTGTGAAAAAATGTGTCTGACCTTGTCCCGGGATGGTACCTCTGAGGTGGACCACAACATTTGAATCTTGTTTGTGCAATCTTAAATGAGTCAGGCATATTTCCAGTCAAGCATTGCATGATATCCTGGGTACCAAAGATGTAAAAACTCTTTTTCTGTAGCATTCATAAATGCAGCACTTCCTCTGTCGTCATTCATTTGCTCCTCTAAGTGGAAATATTACTGCCTTTTCCTGGCATCTCACTTCTTCTGGTTTCCACTGCTGTCTGTAGTGAATAGCATGTTTAAGTAGCTGATTAACAAAGCCCAAAGTCTTCTCATTTGGGGTGAAAAAAAATCTCCTTACAGAAGCTTATTTTGACCTTGTTTTTGCAGAAAGAAAGTGAAAGAATCTGAATTTTAGAGGACAGAAAGTTCCCCTTTCTTTGATGTTGTAATTTTTTCTCTGAAATGGGCCAGGGTATCCATGATGCAGTTTGCTGCCTACCATGGTCTGACAAGCCCCTGCACAGCCCTGTCCAGACACCAGGATTGTGTCCTGCTTCATCGGACCCAATTTCTTCCATCTTTGCCTCTTTAAATTTTCCAATCCCAGATTTGTGGGTTTTGGTTTTTTTCTTTTTCTTTTTTTTTTTTTTTTTTTTTTTTTTTTTTTTTTGTTATTCCTCACTGTTTTCATAGCTTTTAGGGAGTTTCTTCTCTTCAGGGCAGGATGATATTATTTCACACTGGGACTGGCACAAATTATGTGAGTAAGATGCTCCCAGCTTGCCTTTCAGGAAGAAGTGAAGGAAGATGTCCAGGAAAGGTGGTCATGCATGGCATTCTGGGGAAAATGAGAGATGCTCTGAAGCCCAACCAGGCTGAGCTTTTTAAAGGCGGCTTCTGATATGGGGAATCTTTTAATTAAAAGGCCATCTAAGTACTGGAAAGGATTTTATCTGCTGCTGCCAAGCAGCTCTCTTAAAATCAGACCTGCTTCAGAGGCTGAGGTTGTGCATCCACAGTCACTGGGTAACTTTGATCATCTTGGCTTGAAGGATGTCTCTGCTTTCCTTACCGGTAACGAGGACTCAGAGGGGAGAGCAATTTCCAGGCTCCTTCTCCAGAATGTCATTTGAATATTGATACAGGCAGAGTTCAAAACTGATGCAGTAATCAATGAAAAGCTAAGAGAGCTTTACTGCTTGTTGGGCTCCCAGGAATGTCTTTCGTAGAGGGACTGTTGTGTAGAGGGGTTAATCACTTGGGAAATGAAGTCCAAGTGATTAATAGAAAATTTCAACTCATTAAGTGACTTAAGTGTTTTTGTGAATTGTATTTTTAGTCAAAAATGGAGTCTAACTTAGCGAAAGTAATTTAACACAAAAAAATCTCACCACTGTGTCCATTTTTACCTCACTTTAATAACTTATGTGATTATTTTCTTGCCATGGAGATATCTAATGCTCTGAAAGCTCTGGCTAATTGCTACATAAATTCAGGTTTTTCTGTATGAATTGCAGGTCTTGTTAAACTAATTCAAAATTATGTCACTGCCTTTCAGATTAAGTTAAAAGCTGTCTGGTTGCATCCTAACTCCAGTGTGGGTGATGGAGGTGCTTGGGTTCAGTCTTTTGTGTCTCCCTTGCCAAGTTTGAATTGGCCATTTGTTTTTAAAACAGGCCCTTTGCAATATATTTTTAGCATTGGCCTCTGAGTAATAAACTCTTGTGAAGAACAACGTGAGCATTTCTGCAAGCACGGGGCAGATGGTCTCCATGGATAGTCCTCGATCCATTATGCAGGGCACCCTCTATTCATATTTAAAGGTTAGGAACAGCCGTTGACTTTAATGGTCCAGTGGGCAGACTGGCATTTTGAGCTCCCCAGGCTGCACCATGGCAGATACAGTGCTGATGAACCTGATAATTGCTGTTATCTCTTTTGGGAGGAGAGATGCTTTATTGAAAAGAAGGAAAAGGGTGGGAGAGGAGAGCAGAGCATCTCTTTGTAGGAGCTTTGGAGACGTGCCTGTATCGCTGGGAGCAGTGTGCCTGCAAGCAGACCTTAGCTGTTGCCCACCTGTACCCAGTGTGATGGTTTGGAGGCAGACACACTTCCAAACACTCTCGTGTTCACTGTGGCTAAAGGGCAACCAGTGCATCACCAGAGGGTTGGGTTAATCCCAGGCTTTCAACCATGTCACACAAGTCAGAAGCCACTGCCAGAAGGAGGCAAGGAGCTGTCATGGCAGCTGCTTGATGTCTTCGAGGACAGACGGGCAAGGTCACGACCACCAGTTGGGTGGGTTATTTTAAGAGCAAGCTGGCTCTTCCTGATGGAGGAACAATTTATCACAAACAAAATCTGTATCGATTGGGCTGTCACTAGAGGGAATTGTCTCTCACGTGAAGGTGAGAAGCAGGATCCCCTCCTTGCTCCTCTCCACGCATATTCCCACACCTTTGTGTTTGGAGCTGCTGGTACTTGGGCGGGTTGGGACTGACACCATGGATAACGGTCAGCTCCCTCAAACCCTCCCTGCCTGTGGGACTGTAGCTTTGAACACATCTTTAGTGTCTTCTCTACCTTGTACCTGGCACTGGGAGCTGCATCACTAAACCTCTGCTCACAGCTGTGCTACCAGGGCTCTCACCCCACCATTTTTTTACCTTTCCAAAACAGAGCAACTGTTTTGCTTCCTTTGCCTTAACTTCTTTTTTCCTTTGCATAAACTGTTCCATGCAGCAATATGGGAACTTAGTGCAGAAGGCAGGTCACACTCTAAAATCCAAGTTGGTCACAGATATATTACAGCAAAGATGACAAATTACACCCTGGGTGAAATTTGCCTCTGCAGTGTCACCCAGGCCGTTCTGCAGGAAATGAGGTGTGAGCAAGGGAGCCTGTTTTTCCTTGGCACTTGGCTGTGCCTGCTCTTTCCCAGCCCTGGGGATGGGGTTGCACTGCAGCAGAGAACAGGAGCAGGGACAAGTCCTGCCCTAAGGGCCCTGCCATGTCAAAGTCACCCACAGCGTGACTTTGTTTTTCCCAGGTCAGGACACAGTGTTCTTTCCAGTCACTATTTCCATTTTGCTTTTTAGTTTCCAAGTGAAATAAATATTATCCTTAAAGCCTAATGTGGTTATATATACATCGACACAGGATTGAATCCAGATTTTCTTCAGCAACATCTGGAGAAAAGTAGCCTGAGAGGAGATTTTATTGCTCTCTACAACTACCTGAAAGGAGGTTGTAGCCAGGTGGGGATGAGTAACAAGTGACGGGATGAGAGGAAATGGCCTCAAGTTGCACCAGGGGAGGCTTAGAGTATTAGGAAAAATTTCTTCACTGAAAAGGTTATCAAGCATTGGAACAGGCTGCCCAGGGAAATGGTTGAGTCATCATCCCTGGAGGTATTAAAACAAAATGTAGATGTGGCTATGTTTAGTGGTGGACTCTACGATCTTACAGGTCTTTTCCAACCTAAATGATTGCATAATTCTGTGACTATGCTATGGCTGTGCGTGGTTCTGCTCAGGCCTGTCCTTACTGACAAGAGCAGCCGTGTATTTCTTCTATGTACTAAAGCACCTCTAATTCTTACTTGACTTGTTTGCACAAGAAGAAGATGCAAACTGCCATGTCTCACTGGTGTCTCCGTTGTGGGTACGTGCAAGAAGAAACACCTTGTTCCTCCCATGTGAGGTTTGGGTTGTAACCAGTACTGTGCTGAGCCTGCACCAGTGGTCGTGAACTCCAAAGGAGGTATCTGGCAGGCAGCCTCTTTCTCTGATAAGAGAAATCAGGCTTGTTTGAAGAAACACGGAGAAGCCCAGGCTCAGAGGAGAGTGCCAGCTAACTCACTAGGATATTGGCTCATCTCCTCTTGTGGAGAAACAGAACTGGGTTAGGGAGAAACAAAACAGGTACAGATAATTCTCTGCCTGAAGCTGGAATTTGTCTTCCGCTGGAGTCATTCAGGAGCAAGATGTCGTTGTGAATGGTTTTTAAATTGTTTTGGGAGCAGCCAGGGGAAATGGTGAGTGTTGAGCATCACAACATGGAGCTGGGGAGCATCATCCTCTTGGGGACACTGAGCCCTCATTTCCTGCAGCTGGCAGGAGCAGCAAGCTTCCTGTCTCCAGCTCCCTCTGGGTTGTGCTGTGGGACCATCATGCCCCCTGCTCTAGTGCAAAGGTGCAGCGGCCAAACGGGAGTGGGAGAAGAGACCTCTCCTCCTCCCACCAGACCCAGCTGGTGTGAGCAAACACCCCACTCTTGCAGCTGCAGCAATAACTGAACACATATATTTTTCCCCTTTATTCTTTTTTTTAATAATTTCCTGGACCCTTTTCAGGACAAATTCCACTGCTGAGCGGATGCCATGGGCAGCAGGCGCAGTGCTGGCAGCTGGTTCCTCAAGGAAAACGTGAGTGCACCGACTATGCCTTAATACACCATTAATGATCAGGAACAAAACACAAACATTACGGACACTTTCCTTGGAGAAAATAAAATAAACTCAGCTAATTCAGATGTTGGTGTTGCACAGTCATGGTCATTCCTTTGCTGCTTTCCTTATGAATTATTAATACATGTGAGGCTCACGACAGGCAGGTTTGATGCCTGCTAAAGGACACAGGTAGTGCCATTGCATGTGTGTGGTGGCACCGAGGAGCAGGGCTGCCTGCATGCTGCAGACAGTGCCAGTGCTCGAAGTGGGTTTCAGGTGCCAGGGTTTACCCCACACTGCGCCATCCTCCATCTCACCAGCATCGTGTGCAGTGATGCCTGAGGGAGCTGCTGCTGCCAGACACCCTGACCACACTGGAGAAATGTGGTCTTTGTGGAAACTGGCTTTCGTAGCCCTGCCATGCCCCACCTGGGGAGCCCTGGGGACTAAAGATAATCGTGTGTAAGAAAAGAACTTCACTTTTATGCGGGAGTGGCTTAAGTCAGCTTTAAAAGCAGCTGCTGAATCCTTCTGAACTACTTGGCAGGGAATTCCACATCCACTTCTCATTGAGCTGCTCGTGCTATCTGCCACCTTTCAGGCATGTCACCACCAGTCCCCTGTGGGACCTGCTGACAGCTGCAATGTATAGCAAGGCTCCTCCAGCAGGCCCCTGTGGAGCTCCAGCTCTCCCATGAGGATCCCAATGTCTTTTGGGACTAAGGCATCATGAGCCACATTGGTGAAGCCTCCAGGACTGCTCAACTGATGAAAATCACCAACTCCAAGTCTGCTCAGACCTTTAGTAACTGCCAGCACTGCTGCTAGAAGCTGTGGGAAAAAGGTCTTTTCCCTTTTTCCCTTTGAGTGTGATGCTTTCCTGTGGTGCCTGTGAGGGAGATGCTGGCCACCCTGGCTGCACCTCCATGTGGCCCCTCCTGTGCCCAGCACATTGTACCCAGCTGATGCTTTCCACACAGCAGAGGCCAGGGCCACCTCAGTTGCCATGGCAACACAAAAAAAAGGAGCCAGGAGTTTAATTTTTTTTTTCTTCCAAAGTAAAGCCACTTGCTTGAAACCTCACCTTCCATTTTGGGTGATTTTGCAGCCCCCCCATGTTCACCTTCTCTGCACAGTTCACAGCATCCACACTGGGCAGGATGCTTGAAAGGAACAACATCCCTGCCCAGCAGCATGAGTGCAACCACGGGATGGTCTGGTGAGGAGGCAGTGGAAGGGACCCAAGTCTTCTCTTTCTCTGCTCCGTTCTAGCAGTTGTCTAGCAAAGTTACACTCAAGGCACTTATGCTTTGCTCTCCCCTGCATTTTTTGGTGGAATCTGGCATCGCCTAGAATATGGGGAAAGGGACAGAGTGGACTGTGAAGGACAATTATGATGAATTTCCATATTCTGGTAGCTGATTCTCAAAGCAAAGCTCACACCACCAAGCCTGACAGAGTTCAAGAAGCATTTGGACAATGCAGTTGAGCATATGGTATGACTCTTGGGAATGGTCCTGTACAAGACTGGGAGTGGGACTTGAGGATCCTTGTGGGTCCCTTGCAGCTCAGGATATTCTGTGATTCTGTGATCAACCAGCAAGGTTTGTGCTGTTTCTTGCATTTACACCATCATTTTTCTAGTTGTAGTTTCTTCTGTGCCAGCTGCCTTTGTTAGGCTCTTCCACCCAGCTACAAGTTTCAGTGCTTTTATGTGGCATGTGTTTCTAAACTTTGTTTTCACGCTTGAGCCAGCACCAATTGACAAAGCAGCCCATGCTTGGTTGCTTTGCATGCCCACAAATCTCAGCAAGCCTCCTTGCAGCTGCACATGTGGGCAGGCAGCAGCCGCTGGTAGCAAGGGGATTTTCTTGCAAATGTCCACCTCTTGGCTGATGCCGCCAGCGGTGCACAAAGCTGATGGCACTGGTAGTGTGGTTCCTTACTGCATTGCTTTATACTCACAAGCATTTCCTAAGGATAAAGCTAAATGTCCTGCCTCTGGGTTTGCCTTGTTCTTCCCTAGGATGAGCAATTCCCATCTCTGTCCTGAAGTCTGAGTCAAATCAAAATTTTCACCTCAATCAGGAGCACAGCTCTGTCTTAAAGGCTTTTTCTGAAGCTACACTGCTGAAGTTGATTCCCTCCTCAGTAATGTGATTTAAATCACCCTTCAATCACTAGTCATTTCCTCACCTTGTGGCAATAAGGACAAATTAGCACCTTAAATAAGAGAAACATGCTTCTAGGAAATGGGTTTAATTTCTAGTGGGTTTTTGAGAAGCGGCTGCCAAGCTTGGATCAGTTGGTTTCTCTGCTGTGGGTGTAGGAAGGAAAAGGGCACAAACAGGAAAAAGTTGTCATGTTGTGCATGACAATGGTACAGAAGGAAAGAGTTTCTGAGTGCTGTAGGGGGCCATTACCAGAGCACTGTAGTCATCTCCACCTGCATCCTCTCTTCACCTGCACCAGAAGCTCATGGCCACAATGGGTAGATTTTTCTGGATGGCCCAGCACGTTCTGGAACTCAGAGATTTCAGTGCTTAATTGAAAGGTAGCCCCGAAGGGTGAGGGAGTCTGTCCTGCTGATGGTATGTAGCCATCCGTATTGTTGAACAGCAGTGAGATTTACCCTCCAGCTTGCCTCCAGGTTATGCCTTTTCCTTAAAAATAAGAAAGTTATTTTTAACGTGAAAAAGAGTGATGTTAGGAGGTGTTAAGACCCAGCTGCAGGGGTTGGCATGGTGGGCTTGCCTCTGGAAATAAAGCTCAAAGTTCACATGTTCTGCCCATGGGATTGAGAGGATTGTTGGTACTTCAGAGAATTGATACAGCCTTACCAGGCTGGCTGGTCACTTGGATGACTGATTAGTGATTTACAACGAGTTGGAGCCCACAGGCACCCCCTGTTGTGTCCTGGAAGAGAGGATGGAGTTGCACAGTGAGTACCTGGGTAAGCTGGGGTTTCATACAGATGAGAAGAGCTGAAATGAATGTATTTGACCCAGGCTTGTTTTTACCTTTATCCATGTATATTAAAGTAGCAAGCATTTTTTTTTCATCCCAGAATAGCGATATTTTACTGTTTATGCCACAAGCATGGCAGTGAGAACCAAGCTATTTAATTTCTTTTCCTTAATCAAAAGCTGCAACCGCTGCTACTGGTGACCGCAACCCAGGCTGAGGAGCTGCTGCCACCTGAAATGCCACAGAAAAGGCTTTCCAACAGCCTGCTAAAATGAACAGAAAGAAATTGCTTGGATCAGGTGGTAGCCACCTGAGTGCACCCAAAGAACAGATAAATGTTCCTTAAATCAGCCTCAGGCAAACACGATACCAAATTATTAGCTGGGGGTTTTTTTAATGATTCCAGGGCATGGTCTAAGGCACTCCAAATCAGTAAGCGTCATGTCTGAACCAGAAAAAAATCTGTAGAAACAGCTTTTATACAGTAAAGTACAGACATTGAAGATGCTAGGATAAATGTGATGCATAAAGGGAAGAGATAAAATGAGCTCTTACAAATGGAAGTTGTGCCTGATAAATCTGTGATCTCTGCAGGAATGAAGAGGTAACACATTCTTAAATGGTCTGAAAAGGGGTGGATGTGTGGATGGATAGATAGATAGATAGATATAAAGAAGTTTGCTGGTGGTACAGGATTGTTTAGGATCATTAGAGATTAGGCAAAATATTGCAGAATTTTTTCTCTGTATTGATTTTGAGGCAGCAAAATTATCCATTAATTAAAACTTAGTTTAGTTACCTAATATTAACTAAAAGAGAACAAGGAGTCTAAAAAACAGTAGTTCCAACCATTCAAAGACTTTGAGGTCCGAATTTAAAAGGTATTTGTATCACTTTGGATAGAGGTCTGAAAATATCAGCTCAGTGCTCACCTTAAAAGACAAAGCAGCTTTTGGGGAGCCTTACAGTTTAGGATGTTAGTGACCTGGGTAAAATGGTTCCTTGGGCATCACACTCGTCCTGTGGGGTTACACTGGCCTCCAGAACCTGCCACCTCTGCTCTGGCACAGCATGTCCCCCCTGTGCAGCCTCCGTGCCCATGTTTCTGTGCCCTTAGCTCCTTGCCTGACAATTTAAACTCTCTACTTGGCAGCTGGTACCTGGTTAAATCATGTACAGTGTCAGCCATACTCATGCTGAGCAGTGGCAAGTGGCTTCCCAGCTGTCTAATGAGGGCAGGGAACATTTTGATCAGCCCCTCTTGACCCCACAGCTAATGCAGGCCAGCGAATCTGCCTTGGCAATTTGTGCACCAGGCTTGTACCTTTGGCCCGAGGCTGGAGGCGATGCTAAACATCTGCCGCTGGACTCCTGAGAGTGACGTCAATACCCTTTTGTCCCAAGTCTCATACTGGCTCAGCTGCATCCATCTCTCCCAAAGATAAATTGTACTTTATTGCATGGTATTGCTCAGCACAGAAAAAAACTCTCATTAGGCACCAGCAATTCAGCACTTAATGCTCATAGTAATAAATAACTTGACCAGGGTAGCTTTTTTCCCCTTTTCACTTCATCTTTCCTTTTCCCCTTTCTGCCTATGCACAGGCTCTCAGAGAGGGGCTGGCAGGATGGCAGAGGATGGTTGCAGAGTGTCCCTGTGCATTTCTGGGGACAGAATCAGGAAGCCAGGGCAGCAGAGACGTGCTCTGCCTTGCTGCAGTCCCACTGGTATCCTCTGCCCAAGCAGGGTGGTTTCTGCAGGAGACAACAAGCAGTGCAAGAAACTCAGGGCCTCTCCCAGGGCATGTCTTGGGGTGGATCTAAGGACACACCCAGATAAATCTGCCCAGCCCTGGGTAAGGGGTGACCTCTACCTCCCACATGCAATAGGCACTGTAAGACACCTGTCTCCAGCCCTCCTTGAGCCATGGGACGCTTGTCTGGTCAGGAGTGCAGGGAGCTGGGCACAGCTGGGCTCATCTCCTGCAGAGGTTTTTTTAGGGAGCCCTCACTCTACCAGCCTGCCCTTATCTCTCATCAGCTGCAGACACTTCAGGGAGTCTCTGTTGTGTCCCACAAACCCCTGGACTTGGTGGCATCGGGCAGAAGGATGCCAGGAGCTGCTGGCAACCCACCTGGAGGGACGCACCCTGGGCAGTGTATACTGTGCCTCTCTGCTCTGACCTCTTCTCACCATCTTCCCTCCCCACCATCCTTCCTCAAGCTCAAAAGCCAAACATTTAAGGAATTATATTAGCAAGCCGTTTCCCTCTCAGCTTGCCTCAGGGCCAGTCAATTTATTTGCTGGTTATAGAGAAATTTCCTCTCTCCTCCCAAAAATGTAGTGTGCAGGCAGTAACCACAGCCTTGGGAAGGTCCCGGAGCTGCTGAGGAGCAGGTGGCAGCAGACAGACTCGCAGTTCGGGGATGGATGCAGCAGGGTGCGGGAGAAGCGGGGCCCTAGCGCGGGCTGCTGCTGCCATCTAGCCATGCCCGCCGCCGCTCAGCCCTCACCCACGCCACCTTCTCCGGCTATGTTCTGTCTACATCGCTGCTTTTCTGTGGCTTTCCTCTTCTGAGCCACAAAGAAGAAGGTATCTTTTAAGGTCTCTTCGTTTAGCCCGCGCTTTCCAAGGCTGCTGCCATAGCGGCTGCAGGGCCGGCCGGGTGGCAGCTCGGGGGTCACAGCCGTGCCGCTCACTCTGCCCTGCTCCCCGCGGGCTCTGTGGGGCCGCGCCGGCTGCACCGCATCCTTTCTCATGAGAGCCACCTCTCCTGGAGGAGGACACTCCGCGTCCCCTGGTGTTGGCATGGTTATTGGATCCAGCGGCCCTCCCACCACCCTGTCCTAAGGACAACACCAGTGTCCTAAACCTGAGGCTGGCAATGGGTCTCTGCTTTTGAAGCCATTTGCTCCCTCCAGTGTCTGTCGCTCTCCCAGGAGGAGAAGCAAACAGAAATCAGCATATTCAGCCGGTGAACAGGAAAACTGCTTCATGAAGGTGAGAAGCCACTCAGGGCTCTCCTGGGTGAGGAATCTTCTTCATGCCACGGAGCAAGATGAGGCTCTTACCTTTGTTCCAACAGCCGGACTGTGGCTTTGGTTTAGCATCCATTACCAGTTCTTCCCCACTACTTTTTAACTTTTTTGAGGCAGGAGTGGGTCCTCTCCCTTCAGCAGCTTCTCAGAGGCTGTTGCCCCTTTAGATCCATTTTAGCACTGGAGCACGAACCCTCACCATGCAGAGCCCCATAGAGGGGAAGGCAGCCAAGGAGGTGGTAGTGTTGGAAAACCCCATTGCTGAACTGAGGGAACTGTGCTGCAGGGCTCAGACCCATGGCACTGCCGGACCCACTAGGGAGCAGGGTGATGACAGACACACTAGGATTGGAAGGGACTTCAGGAGGTCTCTAGCCAAGGCTTCTGCTCCAAGCAGGATCAATTGCAAGATCAGTTCACGGCTGCTCAAGACCTTGACCTGTCAGGTCTCAAAAGCCTCTGGAGATGGAGCCTGGCCAATCCCACTAGTCCTGGCTGTCCCCACGAAGCAAGTTGCTCCTTGCATCCAGACTGACTCCCCGGTTTCAGCTTGTGTCCACTGACATTTGACATCAGCAATCCTGCAAATCTGCTCTACAGAAGGCGGCATAAATCAGTTCCATGCAGTTACTCAAAAAAACCCCCAAAAACTCTGGCAGTGGCAAACCTAAATTAACCCCAGGAGCAAGAGAGAAGAATAAAAAACATCACAGTAATAGCTACTGAAAGAGCCAAGCCTCAGACTGGGCACCAAGCAGGAAACTGGAAGCTGACAGGACATTTGAGGTAACAGCCTTAATAAATAATTAAAGAAAACCCCAGATCTTTTTGAAGTTTTCCTAGTATTAAAACCCTCACATCCTCTGTTTCCCATGTCTGTGAATGGATGGGATGAGAGCATTGTTTGGTTGGGGTTTTTTTGAGCTCTGCAATATCTTAGTTATTACTTTGTACATACTTTTTCCTTGTAGTTTCTTATTTGCATTTGTTCTCTCTAATAACATCTCACTTATGCTATGGTCTAACATCGGGAATGTGGGATTCATTTGAAAGCTTTCCGTTTCACTCCTTTCCTCCTCCTGCCCTGGCTCTGACCGACACGGTTTCTTGGATGCTTTTTTTTTGAGCTGAGCTCCATCTTGTGGGCTTTTGCGCGGCTAATTAGTCACCACATCCTTATCTCTGGGAGGATCTCCCTTGGACCCGGTCAGAGGAACACGCCCCACTTTGATCATAGAATCAATCACAGAGACAGAATGGCTTGGGTTGGAAGGGACCCTTAAAGACAACTAGTTCCAACATCCTGCCCCTGGAAAGACACCTTCCACTAGACCAAGCTGCCCAAATAACCCACTGAGGAATGAAACCCAGATGGCAGAAGCAGGTGAGTCCCATAGCACCTGACTGCTGGGGAGTTTGGGAACCATCCCATGGGGTGCAGGAGGAATCTCTCTTCCCTAAATCAGCAGTCTCTGGCGAGTTGGATTTTCTTTTGCTTTTCAGTCAGATGCTGTAATTGTTTAATGTGTGTTTTGACTGCAGAAAAATGGGACAACCATCGCTGAGAAATGTTTATTGAGCTGTTACAGTGCAATGCTGTTGCTACTGATGAACTGTAGTTAACAGCAAGTAAATGGAGTTCTTAAGCAGGATTTTTTTAATCTAAAAATGTGGTAGATGATTTTCTTCTTACCCTCACAGTAAGGGCAGCAGCACCTCTGTTCTTACTGAAAAATGCATCCATGTTATCCTGTTCAAGCACTGCAACCCTGTGCTTTGCAAGATTGCCAGCTAGTGAGCTTAGTAGCCAGATATAAAAGGGTGATGCTTAAGACAACTGAATGTCCAAATCCTGTACTCACACTGTAGGCAACTGCTATCTCAGGGTGGATTAAATAATACCTGTAAAATACTTTGGGAATTCTTTGTACTGAGCTGCTGCAGTTGCCCTTTCTCAGCTCCTATGCACTACTTGCTGAGTTCTCAAGGTACTCTGAGCCTCCACATCCCTAGCAGTGATAAGGTGTTGGTAGCAACCCAGCTGGGAGCACTGGTCTCTGCATCGCTGCTCTGAAAGTCTCTGCCTTTCTCTCCCTCCCTGAATCGCCGCACAGCCTTGCTGTCTTCCGGCTGCTTTCTGGACTGGAACATGGCAGTTGGCTTTGTACCAGGAAAGCAGGGTGAACCAATTAGTCCTTTGCAAAGCACTCCAAGAGCATGAACTGAGGAGACTATAACTGGAAGGCACTTCTTTTTTGTGGGAATACTGTGGGTAAGACTGGGACCAGCTCCCTAAAATGAGTGAGAAAAAGAAGGGTTGGATTCAGCATGCTAATGCTTTTGTCTTCAGGCAAAGACTAACAGATGGAGGAAAATTGTTGCTACAGTGTAAGCATCAAGAAACACATGCAAATAAGGGTCTAATATTTATGGGACTGTAACAATACTTGCAAGTTTACATGGACACACAGGACTGCAGTGTGCTCCCTTGAGGGCGCTCCCTTCATTTGCCAGTGGTTTCCCTGTAACGCTTGTGGCTTCCCCATGCCAAAGTGGAGGGAACTCAAGGCGCCAGTGTTGTTCATGCCCAAAGCAGTCACATTCACCCTCAGACTCACCATGCGAAGGACAACATCATCTTGGTGGCTGTGCCCCTCTGGGTGCTCATCATCAGCTTTCCAAAAGTGGCACCACTGTGGCTGAGTAGGTCTAAACACCTCCTGTACTGAGAACTACAAAACCAACTGAAGAGCAAGGCTTGACAAAACCAGTCCCAGCCCCATATATGCTCCCTACTCTCAGTGTATTTTTGGGGTGGTCAAATACAGTGTTTTAATGAGCTAAAGACAAATTTGAATTGGAGGCATTTGTGACATGGGTACTGAAACCAGACCAAGGCCATGCCTTCAAACTGTATAGAAAATCAGGTGATGCATATCAAAACCAGGGACACTTCTCCAAAGCAAGTTACTTCTTTTTGGTACCGATCAGTGCCTCTTTCAAGAGAAAATAAAAAATAATAATTGTTGCAATGAATGCTGATCTTTTACTTTTTGCCAATTAAATAATATGCATCTAAGCTCCTCTTGCAATACTTGTGGATAATGATTTTTTTTACTTTTTTTGTGGAAGATGGTTGGTTTTGATTTGGAAAGCAAGCTGTCCAATCTTTTTTCTGCAAATTGATGCTGTGTTTAGCTATAAAATACCTATTTAAAGGATAGTAGTTGCTGGGGATGAGGTCTGTGGCAGAAGAGCTCCTTCCAGCTCCAGGTTTGTTCCTGCTCCTGCAGGTGCAGTCATGGGGTCCCTGCTAAGTGCTGCTCCCAGCTCTGGGTTTCTCTGCTGGTGAAGGTGAAGTGGCAGAATTGACTCTTCCACCTGGAATTGAGCACTGACACTTTGTCTGCAAGACCTATGTGGTAGCCTAGAAGTCAGCAGCCTAAAAATGAAAACATGAGTTAAACAGTCATGTGGTAAGACAAGGGCTATCTGCCCCAGGGTATGTTGTCATCAGCAACTTCCCCTCGTCCCTTACTTCCTCCCACTCAGCCTCAGTATTCTCCAACCTCTCCTAAAACATTTCCACCTTTGATTTTCCATCTGATGTAGTTCCAGATGATGTGTTTCTCAGCTGATTTTGGTATACTACCTTTGCACCAAAGAATGTCAGCTGAATTCCAGGACAGGCCACGTATGGCCACATGGGGACTAAAAATAAGGTCTCAGCTAGACCTCAAACTGGATCTCAAAGTGGCTTCACTGTTCAGAAAAGAGAAATGGCATGATGAGAAAGCATCACAGGCAGATGTCCTGGTATTTGCCTCAGATATTACTTTCTTTTTACAAGTGTGATCCCAAGAGAATCAACATCACCATCACCAGTGCCAGCGAGTGGAGTGAGCACCAGGACCATTTATAGCAGGGATGCCACAGCCCCTGCTAATGTGCCAGCAAAGCCCACAGTGGGACAGACAGAGCACCATACAGAGCAAGGCTAGCAAGGAGCAAGCTGAAAGGCATAGGCTATTCTTGGCTCCAACTTCAATATTTGTTGAGCTAATTACATCAGACAGATGCAGCTGATCTCAATTTTTCTGCAGCTCCTCCCTTCTTCCTGTATCAGACAAACTTGCCCCAGGGAGGAATAATTAAGATGTGCAGTTAGAACAACTGTATTTGATCAATAAACGTGGCACAACAGAGCAAAGGCTTTAATGTCCCAAAAGGCCATCAAGGAGAGGTCAAACTAAACCATATGAGCTCACTGCTTATTTTGTTACACCTTTGCTGTCCTACATGGTCTTCACTCCAGCTTCCAGTAGAAAACATATTTCCCTAGTGTGGATTCTAGGGAATCCCCACAGTCACCCTGTAGGTACAAAAATGCTGTGAGCAAGGACTTTCTTGTTATTTTCTAAGTCCGTGAGAGACTCTTCTCTGTCACAGAAGAGGCAGCAGGGAATGTAAACAACCAAGCCACCTGCAACCTTGGAAGGTCTTGTTTATGGTATAGTAGAAAATATTTTGACAATGGATGTTTAGGATTTTAGCCAATCACCCCCAAGGGGTGGCTGGTCCTTTGTCCAATTAGACTATGAAGAAAAAAGTCTATAAAAGAGTTTGTAAAATAATTAAATAAATCAAGCTTGCTGCACAATTCCTGCCTGCTGGACCTTCTCCTCCTCCTCCTCCCTATGGCTGGGGGACACAGTGATATACCGTAGGAACCAGGCCGGCGGTAATATCACCCTATGACCAAATGCTGTCACTTGGGGTGTTTTAAAATCAATTAACAAACGGGCAACTGAGATTCTGTGGAAGCCAGGAGCCAGGCATCTGTGAGATAAAGTATCCCAAAACCCAGAACATCTGTTCAGCATAACCCAACTTGAGAAAGTCAAGTCTTGCTTAAAGACACACCAGCACTACTGTAAACACTTATTACTCCCAGAAAGTACTAAAAGACCCTTAGCAAAATCCACTGGGGTTTTTTACACAGAAGATGCTTCAGATTAGCAGTTTTTAAGCACCTGACACACTTGTTAGACATGGCTTAGAGAGCACCAGCCAAGTCTATGACATACCTGCCATAGGAAAGAAAGGTAAAGAACTACAGTCAGCCACATCTCCTTTGGGGAGCACCACGTTGATCAAACGATGGTTAGCGTGTTTCCACAGTCCTGGCCTCCAGCAGAGATGTAAATTTTGGATTTTGGAGACAAAACCCAGTGAAATAGCCAAAATAACCAATCAAGGTAAATTTAGATGAAGAAATTAATTGGCAACCTGCCAACTTCCTCTCAGTGAAGCTCACTAATTCATTTCCATAAGTGATTGCCTTCAAAGTACCTGCTGGAGATGGTCTCCACGGGCTGTGAGTAGAGGAAGGCATACTGTGCCACTTGCCCAGCAGGGCACGAGGTGTTAGTGCAGGTATCACGTAAGGTCTCACTAAGCTGAACTGCCTTCTCACTCAAACAGCTCCAGCCTTCAAACAGGCACTTTGAAAGTAGCTACATCTCCTTTAGTCAACTGCAGCTTCTCAGAGACTTTCTTCTGCATACCTGTTCAAATGTTAAGAGTAAGATTTAGATGTGGAATTGTTACAGTATTAATATTTGGTTACTATTCACTATCTCTGCTTTCATTTAAGAACCATTTAGTTTCCAGATAAGTTGGAGAAGCTAAATGAAACCCTGGTTTGGATGCAGGGAGTTTCTATGAGATTAAGACTATGGCTCCACTATGTGTATGTACTGAAGTTTGCCACATGCATAAGAATAAAGGCAAGTGCTATTTCAATCACAAGCTTGAAGCTGGGAATAAAACAAGTAAAAACATCACTTGGGATGCTTCAAGAGAGTCAGGAATGAGGTACCATCACTCTTGTTTACCCTACTAGTTCATCTAATGGACAATTTCTGCTGAAGGCACAGAATGGAGGTTAAACATTACCTTTCAGAGCTGCTTATAGGAAAACTGCTTTATTTCTCATCTTGCTAGAGCCACTGTTTCTATCAGCAATGCCAACCTTTGGACAACCCTTTAAATTTTAACACTTACTCCAAGTTAGCTTAAGGTTTACATTTTTATTTGATACATTAAGATCTTTATCTTTCTCCACTCTCTCAGGCATTTGCTATGGCATGCCCACAGTCCAGGACCTTCTGGCAAACAGATCAAATCCAGCTCTAGGACCAATTAGTTTATCAGAAACATTTTCCAATTTTAGTGCAGTAAGTGGCAGCAAACTAGCATCAGGTTAAACGTAAGTCAGAATGCTTTGATTCAATAAGCAGACTATTTTATCACCAACACCCCTGTATTAGCTCCTAGTATTTACTACTTAGTGTCATCTATCACATTTAATCCAAAGCCAGAAGGGTAGCACATCTTTTCATAATATTAAGGGCCTCTAATCATATCGCAAAGAAAAAGATGTCAAGTCCCATTTCTTATCTCTTTTATATCAAAGGCCTGGGCAGCACAGGTCAGAGAGCCTGTCAGACACATAGTTTCAGCTTCCTGGGTTTTCCCACAACATATTTTACTTCTCACACACATAACAAGCAGTGTGGCAGCCATGGAGCCTGTGCTGTATTCTCTCATGTACCACTAGATGTGTTTATAAACAGCCTTCAGTCCTAGCCACAGCACCAATAGACTAACTTGCAGAAAACCAGCACTGCATTGAACTTGCAATATACAACTTGTCAAGCTCATGTTCAGTAGTGAAAAACAAATGGGAATTCACAAGAATTCACACAGTATTCAATTTGTTTACAGTCAACCCTTTTCTAATCACATATGAAAAAAGGCAATTCAGTTTCCCTACCCATTGAGGGTTTCTTTCAGTTGGGAGGGCAAGGGTAGGGGAGATGGCATTTATTAGTAAGTTCTGGGCTTGCAGCCTCTGGTCTGCCCTCGTATATGCTGTAAGAGCCATCCACACACATTAAATTTCTACATATTAACCAAACACAGGACCAGTTATTTCAATATACTTTATTTTAAAACAGGTAGGTCACAAAGCACTAAGCTTAGCCCGTTCTGCCATACACAAGCTACAAATACTTGTTTGACAGTTGAGGGTCAGTCTTTAGTAGCATACATGAAAAGTGAATAAAAATCCATATAAAACAATATTCAAATAGTTTCCATAGGAACACAGATAATTGTGACCCATCTCCTAGTCATTTTTCTTGCATTTATGCCAAACCTAAATGTTAAAAAAACCACTTAAAAATTCTACCAAGAATTAAGTTAACAGTCCCCCAAATGCCCTAAATTCAATGACTAACCTTGCACTTAGTTACTAAATATTACCTATACATTAATACTAGCTGAAGCACAAGTTGCTGGATATTCAATTCCGCTTTCCCAGGCACAAGAGACTGGCAGACTAGCAACATCCTGCTCCTCCACTTCAGCTAGGAACCCTTGCTCCTTGATCTGCTGCATTAGTTGCCTAGAACAAAAAAAAAAGAGTAAGTCAAAAACTGTTTCACTGCAATCTACCTAAAAATGTAAGTAAGGTACATTTTTTTAATTGCCAGTGAATATAAAATAAACTCTTTATGCATAACTGCAATCCAGACATTGTTATCATAGGGGGGAAAAGTAAAAATAGTAAAAGCAGAATCCATGCAGGTCACCTGTGGCTGGCTAGGCTTTAGGGTAAGTGCCAATACAAAGCTGGTTTTACCATTCTGTGTAGGATTTAGATCTGCAAAGATGCACCTATATACGTGTAGCTACATCTGTACACCTCATCCTATACAGATTTACTGACTTAGTACTCAATAGTTCAGAATTTCAGATGTGAAAATCCCTGACAACTTGACTGTCACTTATCCCACACTCTCACATTCCTGGGTAACTTGAATTAAGAAAAAGTATGGATGACAGACTAGGAGTATAAAGGAGCTGACCAGACCAGTGAGAAACATGCAACTCCTTCCATACTCAGACAGGAGTTGTACTAAAACAACCTCAGAAGAACTTCAGTTGACTGTGTTTTTGGACTTAGTTCATGGATTCATAGAATGGTTTGGGTTGGCAGGAGACCTTTAAGTTTTAGTTCTAACCCCCCCTGACAGGGGCAGGGACACCTTCAACTAGACCAGGTTGCTCAGAGGCACATCCAACCTGGCCTTGAACACTTCCAGGGATGCGGCATCTCTTTTAATTTGAAGCCATTACTCCTTATCCTGTTACTACGTGCTTTTGTTAACATTCTTGTCCCATCTTTCCTGTAAGTCCTCCTCAGGTACTGGAAGGCTGCAATAAGGTCACCCCAAGGCCTTCTCTTCTCCAGGCTGAACAATCCCAGTTCTCTCAGCTTTTCCTCACAGCAGAGGTGCTTCATCCCTCTGATCAACTCAGCGGCCTTCTCTGGACTTGCTCCAATAGGTCCATGTCCTTCCTGTGCTGGGGACCCCAGAGCTGGATGCAGCACTGCACGTGGGGTCTCACCAGAGCAGAGAGGCAGAATCCCCTCCCTCACCTGCTGCCCATGCTGCTTTGGATGCAGCCCAGGACACATTTTACTTTCTAGGCTGCAAGGGCACATGGCTGGATCATATCCAGCCTCTCACTCAACAGCACCCCCAAGTCCTTCTGGGCAAGGCTGCTCAGGATCTGTTCATCCCCCAGCCTGGATTGATACGAGGGGTTGCCCTGACCCAGGTGCAGCACCTTGCACAAGTTAAACCTCATGAGATTCCCATGAGGGCCACTTCTTGAGCCTGTCCAGGTCCCTCTGGATGGCGTCCCATCCCTCAGGTGTGCCAACAGCAAGACTCAGCTTGGTGTCCCTCTTATAGTTCCTAGTTATCTTAGGTATGCAAGGCAAACAGTTGTACCACTACATGGCTCCTCATGTATTACTAGTGTTTACTTAGACCCATGCAATTGTCTTGTCTTTTACCTTTCAGTTTCTAGCCACAAATTTAGTTGTACACCTTTGTAATATGTAGATGACATTCCAAAAGACTTTTGCCTGTCCTAAGAAGATCTGCACCATAATGTCATTGATATATCCCTCTCAGTTAAGGGCCAGCAATTATCACAGTATTCTCTTGCCAAAAACAGAAAACAGACATAGGGCTAAAAGAGGGCTGTGCTGTGGCCTTGGACAACAGTTGTGTCTGCATAATTAAGCTCAGCATGCCTCAGACCAAGTACTAAATTTTAACAGCAACCTAGTGATACAGTGAAAAAGCTAATTATTCTCCTGCAGAGCCATTTTTAGTTCAATTAGACACAGTTTTGATATCTTAAGGGAAGTCTATAAGCTTCATGTGGTTTGAGAAATGCGTCAATTGACAGGTTTCACTAAGGGGAAGAAACAATACAAGCCTTGCTTACACCAGCAGAGTTAGTAAAAGAATGGAGGAAGCTTCCTCTTACTTTTATGGCAGGAATTCCCCTGAACTTAAAGATTTTCAAAAAATTTGAAAACAGCCCAACAGCAGAGCTAATCATGCTTTAGGGTAACACTTCTGCCCAAAAATCCTCTGCCAGTTCAGTAGGCAGATGTCAGTAGAGAGGTAAGGGCTTGCTCTTACAGGAAACCCCACTTTTATAGAAGGTACAATCCATTAACATGTGTTGCACTGAAGAGCACCCAGGTAACTTCAAACTGCTGTTCAAGTTGTAGTTTCACAGTATCCTTGCACTTAAAAGGTTGTCCTACTTTCTTTGCTTACCTGTTTAATAACTTCCCATGGAGATCTAGCACTCTGCACTGAGCACTGAGCCAGAGCTCAACCTAAACCAAGGAATAGCTCTCAAACAAACAGAGAACATACTGTGAAGCAACACTGTTGAAAGTCCCTGCATCCTACAGTCAGGATTTAGTAAGCTACTAGTTTAGAAGACAACATATTAATAGAACTGTGATTGACTGGTCTCTGATTACTAGGCACAGAAGCTAAACGTAAAGAATTCATAATGATTCTGTAATGTTGTACAGAAGTAAAAACACTAGCTAGAATCCAGATTAATGAAGACTCCTAACATTACCCCTTAAAAAGGGCCTCTCCTGTAAGTGTGTACAACAGGAAAGTAATTAGTAGCATCAGCATTGTTCTAAGCACACAGCAAAAACCTTCAGAGGCACTGCCTTCTTCCATACAAGAAGTTTTTACAAGAGCTGTGGCATGAAAGCTATAGCCCTGCTTGTCAAGGGGTAGCCAACTGATATGAGCTATTCATTACAGTGATCTCAAATGTACTGATGGATCAAGATATTTAGTTACTAACCATGCTGGTCTTGACATCACATAGTGTATTGTTGGCCTCTGGAATCCATTGAAAGTAGAAGCCGCTGCAACAGTATAGGCACCCATGTTTTCAAACAGGATCCAGTCACCAACTTGCAACTCTGGCATATTAAAACGCTCAACAATCCGATCTAAGCCATCACAGGTTGGTCCCCAAATGCTGCAGAAGTAGCAGCTGTCATCTGGCTTAGGCCGCTAAAGAAAAGAGTGAGGTATAATTATTTGACTATCAAAACAGAACTTCCAGAAGTAGTATCATAGTTGGTGTAACATTCCACCTCTGAAGAGAAGGAAGAGCTGCTTGCAGGTTCTTCTTCACTTCTGGCTTTGAGTTAATTCCACTGCATGCTTCATAAATTAAATTAAATAAGTCCAGCAACATGAAGGGAGCAGTGAACTGAGAAGTGACTGTTGTGACAAGAATTCTCCTACATCCATGATACATGACCAGTATGTGGTACTCCTGAACAGGCTTACCTTTTGCAGGACTGGCTTAACATGTGCATGATCATACAAGATGCAGTTGAACGATCCATAGACTCCATCATTCACATAGTACATAAGAGTTTTGTCATTTGCATCATCTTCATCTGGAAGAAGTTGAGACACCAGTGAGAAAATGCTTGGAAAGAAACACACAGTTGGCTAGAACTAAGACTAAGTCTAGATTTACATACCATCAGAACCTGTTTGCTCCTTTAACACAATTTTCTTTGCAATGATGTTGACTGCCAGTGTGAACGCTGATGCAACATAGTATCTTCCTGGCTCTGCAATAATATTTATTCCAGAATCTGAAGGGAAGTATTTATCCAGTGCTGGGTTGATTACACTTGTGATCTAAGGAAAAATTAGATGCCAGTGTTATAATTTCAGCAGCTACTCAAGTGCTACTTTAGAAGTCTGAGATGAAGTAAGACCCTCAAGTTCAAAATGATATACTAGTGAAACACATAACATCTATTAACATCTATTGTAATTTCTATTGACTGCTCTTGCTTTTTTTCCTCATTCAAAGTCTTGTGTGCAATTAAATTCATACAAAGCAACAAAAGCAGACATCGCTTGCACCTTAAAGTTTAAGTAACAAAACAGGTCATGTTTGAGGCTGTAGGAAATCACCACTCCTAGGCTCATTAAAGCAATATTAATGCCCTGCAAGTCACCACACTTCAAATTTGATTTGTGGTCCACTTGTAGTGCTGCTACTCATGCACTATTCCACAGCTTACTGAATCCTAAAGATGTCATCTTATGGGATCATAAGAATACAGAGGGCTTTACTATCATACTTAAAATTCAGTTGCCTTAATGAACAGCTATTTACAAGTTCTGAAGTTATCATTAAGCTGCCTCCTACTGCAATATGACTGTATCATGCCATGGAGCCCAATGACATCATTTGCTCTTGATGCCTCACCTATGCCCCCATACTGCACTATGAGAAGACACACTTCATTAGGAGGTACCAGAAGTGCTACAATGTTAGCTCACACTATTACAAGAAAACTCTTTATGTAACTTACTGTCTCCTCGTGTTAATATGTAACAACATTCAACACCTCCTTGGACTAGAAGACAAGGCGCTCTGACAGCACTGCTTTAAGTAGAAGTCCTATAAATATCCAGCCCCCTTGTCTCTTCTGAAAGCAGAGCTACTTAAAAAATTACCCAAAAGCTAGTTCTAAATCAAATCAAACACTGACCTAGTATGCTGCCACCCCTAAGGACAGTATGGGTTCAGGACTACCTTTTCACCCTATTTGGGAGCAGCGCCAATCTACTCAGTCTGAAGAACAGCATCAATGGAAGACATCCATGCCAGTAAGAATCAAGCCTCTAGTTTAAACCTGCTTTACTTGTTTGAGACCGCTGCATGCTTGTGCAGTCATTTAGCTACGTATCTAATGAGCTCATCTAATTTTTAGTTTTCTGATTAATTCCTCTTTTCCTCTTAATTACATTTCTGACCAAGCAGACACATTTTTGCAAATGTGTCTACATATAAACAGAAAAAGCAAGATTTTATTCAATACAGATCAACACTCAAACAGATGCTACAACCTGACAAGTTCTTAGCAAACCTATACCTCTTCAAATTTAAGCTTGACATCTTCAGAGCCAGGGAAGCCACCACCAATATCAAGCAGATACATATTGAAGCCAAGTTCAGCCTAAAATGAGATTAGCAACAATACTGTCAAAAAATCAGTTTATAATTTATCATTTTAGCTTAAAAAGTAATGTTAAGTCATTTTGTTAACACTTGAAACAGAGCTAACTCATGTTCAATTAACAGTCATTTGAGTTGCCAATTTTAGTGCAAAAGTAGAACTAGACTTACTCCCATATCGAACACACAGCGGGCATCAGAAATGGCTTGAACAAAGGTCTCTGGGTCTGTACATCCACTTCCAACATGGAAACTACAAAAAGATACAAATTATCAGTTGCTATTTGGCAAATTAGTCAAGAAGTCTTGTATAAACTCATGCCACCACAAGCAAAGGCAGCTCTATTGTTAAAACTTATTTAATATGACTGTGTTTTGATACTGTCAGCTCACCTAACTCCAACAATGGCAAGGTCAAGTTCTTTTGCACGCTCCAGAAGAAGCCTGCTAGTCTTAAGTGTAGCTCCAAATTTAACACTCAGACGACAGACTGCTTTGGAGTCATCAGTGGTAATGCGCAAGACTAACCTAGAAACAGGAAAAAATGAGGAGTTAAGTTCAGTATAACAGACATCATCATCATGCAGGTATGACCTCAGAATGAGACTGAGCTTAAAGATACGAGCTCCTCTGTGTATTTCTTCCTAAAGTGCCAGTAAGCTCTACAAGATTAGATTTCACTGGTTAAAAGTATGTTTATTACTTCACAAATTTGCAGAGTATCTTAATCTAATGAAGAACAAGTTTCAGATAAAGCAGGTATTTCTGTATCTTGGGAACCCAAGGAAGAATTATAGAACAATTAGCATTACTTACTTGGCTTTCGGATGGGCCCTTGCAACTTTCATTAGCTCGACTTCACTATCAAATGTCATCATCTGTACACCACTGCTGGCAGCATGTTTGATTTGAGATACTTGTTTGCAGGGATTTGCATATATTATTCGCTCAGGAGGCACACCAATGCTCTGTACCAGCTGTATTTCCGTCTGAAGAAAGAAAAGACTACACTTGTAAAAGATATTTCTAGATGGATGATTAATGTAATCAGAACAACAGAAAATGCTTAATTTTATATATACATGTCTTGTAAAGCTGAACAGATACTAATGTCACAGACCAGAAGATGGTCAAGATCTCACCTTACTGGCGCAATCAAATCCTGCCCCAAGAACAGCAAGAGTCTTCACAACAGCTTTGCTGTCGTTACATTTTACAGCATAGAAGGGCGTCACCCGAGGAAGGGCCTTATGCCACCGCACGTGCTTCTTCACAATGTCCCCGAGGTCAGCAACATAGAAGGCATCTTTATCATCCTAGAGCAAACATACATCTTAACATTACAAACAACAGATAACAGGATAAGCCTAGAGGTCAGCATTCAAGGGGGCTGTCTTGCAGATCATTTGCAAGGACAACTTGTTCTATTAGTTTACAAGTTTGTAGCATCATGAAACGTACTGGTTTTCCCTTCATACTTACAGAAGATGACACTTCATTTATTTTTTGGTCAAGGATATCCTTGGCAGTAAAGCCTTCATCAAGGAAGGTCAACTCAAATTCTTCTTTGCTGAAGTTGCTCATGACTTCCAAGATGTCAGGTTTATGTAAAAGGACTCGAATATGAACTGCTGAAAAAAAAAAAAGTTAATTATTTAATTTGAATTCATATAGTTGACATTCAATATTTCACTTGGATTCATATAGTCAGTAGACTCCCTGGAAGTCAGTTTGGCTCCCTGGAAGTTTCTGCTGTCTTTTCCTTCACCTCCATATCAAAGCTATTAATATTATGGCTAGTGTCTACTTACCACTTTTTTTTTTTTAAGAAAACTCTTAAGCACTATTTTAGCTCATCAGTTTCAGAAGAAAGGGTCTACTTGTTATTACCAACAGAATCCAAGACTGTTACTGACTTCTGAGTAGTAACAACATGCAGACAAAGTCTTAACAGTGATCCCAATTAGCATTTTAGAACAGGATTTTACAGCAGTCCATTACAAATCTTCACTGCTAACAGAAATCTACCTGACAAGTAGAAAGTCCCTCGAGAACCCGAACTAAAGAGCACACTACTCTACCATCCATGACCCATGAAGTCCAAGGGCCATCCTTTTACTGAGTAAATACAGAATACAGCATTCTTTTACTGACCAAATACAGAATGACAGCATTCTCCATCAAGCTGTTAAGCAGAGTGTCTGGCTATAAGCCAATTTTAAAAGGATGTTTTATAGCTGTTACAGATTAAGCTTTGATTCTAATAAACCCGAAAATCCATTGAACCTCATTCTCCCCCTGCTCTCATTCACGTGCAGGATAATTCTCCCACAATCTGGATTAAAGTCTTCTCTTAAAAAGCCTCTTTGAAAGGACCATAAGAAGCAGCAAATTAAACACTTCTCAGGAAGGTGTTTGTTACTAAGGAGAAGTTGCATCTCATCACTGACTTGCAGCTTTGCAGAAAGCAGTTCAGCGACTCCAGCTGTGGTTAAGAGAAGTGAACACAATCAGAAAGAATTTAGTTTAACCTCTCCTCTGCAGAGCACTGCGTGAAAATCACTTTTCCTATTAACATGTAAAAGGGAAATTACTTTTACTAGCCACAACAGATTTTCTTAAGCAGTTCTTGCAAGCTTTACATCTATGTTTCTATTTGGACTGTGTGCAAAGTGTCTGCAGCTCCCCAAAGAAAGCAGCTGTATTTAGACAAAGCTGAGTCACAGGCTCAGCCTGCAGGCTCCGTACTCAAACAGCCAAGCTGCGTCTAGAAAAGGTGACCGAGGCGCCCCTGACTCCGGAGTCTGCCGAGCGGTGCGGGCTGCGGTGCGCCCGGACGGGGCCGGCTGCCCTGCGCTCACCAACGCCCTTCTTCGCCCGGCTGGGGCTGCGCTGCCCGACTCGGCAGCGGGGCACTGCACGCCCAGCCTCACACTGCGGCTTCCCGAGGAGGCGCCTGTCAGCCCCGGGCGCACCTTTATTACAGCTCACATCACCCTGCAGTCCGGTCTAGTGAAGGTGTGCCTGTCGTAGGCAGAGCTGGAACTAGATGGTCTTTAGTGTCCCTTCCAACCCAAACTACTCTGTGATTCTCTGATTCGCTCCTGCCTGCCCCAGGCCAGTGCCCGCCGGGTGTGCAGGAGGGCAGGGCCCCGCGCCCCGGCGCCGCGCGGCCCAAGGGCGAGCCCGGGCGCCGCGAGCCCTGTTCCTGCCACGCACCTGCCTTTCCCCACCCCGGAAACAGCCCGGCGGCCACGTCGGGGCCGTCCCTTCCCCCGCTGCCGAGACGCGCAGCCAACATTCCCCAAGCGAGCCGGCGAGTTGATCTGGCCCGCTCGCAGCCGCCCGGAGCCTCCCGGCTTCCCGCCGGGGCCGGGGATTCCCCGTGCCCGGCGGCAGCACCGGTGCCCAGCCCAGGCCGCGCCGCTTGGCAGCGGCCCCGCAGACACGTGGCTCTGCGCCGGCCGCTTCCGCCGCGGCCCCGCCGCCCGCCCCGGTCCGCTCCCGGCACAGCCCGGCACATCCCACCGCCCGCCTCACCTCGCCTCGGGCAGCGGTGGCGGACCTGATGTCAAGCCCCGGTGGCAGCCGATCCCCTCGCTCCCAGCCGCCTCCCCCTCCTCCTGCGAGCCGGGCGCGGTGCGCGGAGCCGGGCGGGAGCACCGGGCCGGCTGAGGAGGAGCGGGGCCGCCGGGGCAGGCAGGGCGCCGCGGCTGACAAAGCTTCGCCACAGCCGCCGCGCTCCTATTTATAGCGCCGCGGCGTCGCTGTGGCAACGCACCAGCTCAAACCAGCCGCGATCGGCTGGGACCGGGCGCGCTCCCACCGCCGCTATTGTGACGTACGGCTGAACATGCGCACGGCGCGGCGCGCCCCCCGCCCGCCCCGCCTGGCGCGGCCCGGCCCGACCCGGCCCTGCCCCTGCCCGGCCCCTGCTGTGCGCCGGGCATGCCGAGCCTCTGCGCGGGCTGTGTCCCCCTGGAGCCCGTTTCCTCGTGCGGCCGCCCGGGACGGGATCCACCTGCGGGGTGATGTGCGCGCCCCCAGCGCTGCCCGCTGCCAGCAGGTGCACGGCCCGCGCCGCCCCCGCCGCCGGGTCGGTACCCCCGGGTCGGTACCACAGCCTTAGCGTGAAAAAGCGGCCGCAGGAGGCCGGAGGGCTGCGGCTGCAAGCGATGCCTTTGGCAGATGCTGGAGGAAAGCACTACTGAGCCAGGGGAGCTGGAGTGTGTCGCACCCGGCGTGTCGGTGGGGTGACACTCTGGAAGCATTTGTTCCGCCCAGAGCCATCCAGTTTGCGCGGCCCTCGCAGCCGCTGTGCTCGGCGCGCCG
The DNA here is from genome assembly GCF_017639235.1 of Corvus kubaryi. NCBI lineage: Eukaryota > Metazoa > Chordata > Aves > Passeriformes > Corvidae > Corvus > Corvus kubaryi. Next base: position 12,891,242 of record NW_024581116.1, on the reverse strand, counting down.
GCACTGGCTGCTGTCCGCAGCGGTGCTGCTCCTGCCTCCATCCCTGACCACCGAGGTTGTTACCCAAAACACTTCCCGTAACACTGACCACCGTTTTTCCATCCGCTCTTGCTCTGACACTGGTCGCCGTTTCCACTGTAAGGTTATTTTGTATTGCTGGCTTGTTTTAAAAATGGGCTTTGATGGAAGGTGTAAGAAGCACAATCAATTGATCCTTTCAATCCACATTTAGTTTAGCCCTGGAACGACTGGGCTTCCTGCCCCTCTCCCCCTCTCTTTCAACACTTCGAGCCTCACCCATGGTAGATGCAATCCCCTACGGTCTGAGTCCCTGCCCTGTCAATGTTGTGGGAGGATGGAGCTTGCCCTTGCCATGCTGAAAAGGGGATTTTTACACTCTGCCGCCCCTGGAGCATTTGTAAGAGCGGCAAGGAACCTTTCTGCAGCCCAAGCTCCAGGACAGAGCTCAGGGTGCTCCTGCTCCCCATGTCCAAGCCACCGAAGGCTATTTTAATGGCTATCTGAAGGTAGACATCTGGGCAGCCCCTGCCCTCCTGCAGAGCTGGCGAGTGAGCAGTGCAACATGGAGAAAACACTCTGTCCTGCATGGGGAAAAGTGATGGGAAATGCTGGCTGCTGTGGGATGTGGGGTGCTCTCATTGAGGTACTCAAAGCAAAAGGCTGTGCTCACTGGGCTCAGAGGTCCCATCCTCCCAGCTCTTCCACCAAGCTCAGGTGGAAAATCCACTGTATTTCAGGCAAAAGCAGATCAATGGGATGTCCTTGTTCACCCCACAGCCCCTGGCTTCTGGAGATGGGTTGGGGGTGGAGGGCGCCAGGCTGGGGCTGCAAAAGAATCCCTTGAAGGATCCCTTGAAATAAAGGAAAACACCAGGATCAAGCAGATAATAAACAAAAGCTGAATTGGGACACAGCCGAAAGAAATATCAGGGGATAGAGCTGCTGGTTTTGGCTAAAATAATTTAATGAAAGAAGGAAAAAAATATCCTAAAATATTTTAAATATATATATATATTTGGGCTGTGTGTATGTCATCACATATCCAGGCATGAATTACAGAAGGTTTTCTAAATAACAGCAAGCAGTCAGTGGGGAAAACTGTCCCAGTGTGTAGCACCCACATCAGCTGGTCCTCAGGACACTACCTGCCCTCAACAGCAATACCTGTCACTGCACAAGCATTGTCTTTGCTAAGACAACTCATCAAAATCCCTGAGGAATTTCACACCACCTCCCCTGCCAGTTAACAGGGCAAATAATGGGGTTCACATGCCTCTATATTTGGCTCTGTGGGCAGCAGATATAATTTAATTTCATTTTTCTTCTGCTGACTATGAACAAACAGGGATCACAGAATCACAGAATAGTCTGTGTTGGAATTAGGCACTGGAAAAGCAGACAGAGAGGGAAGGGATGGGCTGTGCCACCACCACAGGAGCCAGCTGCTCACTGAGCTGGCTCAAAAGCAAGGGCTGTGGTCTGGATAGGGACAATGGCCATCACCTGGCCCCAGCACTCCAATACATCCCTGGTACCAGCTGTTCCCTCTTCACCTCCTCCCCTCTGGCTGGGGCTGGAGAAGAGCCTGCAGCTGTCCCCAGCAGTGTCCAGGCTGACTGACCTTGGCTGGGGCAGGAGGGCAGGGGCCAGTGGGTAGGCACTGCTCTGGTGTGAGACAACATGGAACAATACTTGAGGGTGGGGAGCAAAGGCTGGACTGCTCCAAGGGAACGAGGTAACAAAAATGACCAGAGGATGCAATTACCTGAGGAACTGATGCATTTGTTAGCTGTTTGCAGATGCTTAATAGCAATGTTTTATCAGCTCCTCAAAAGGATGGGATTACCAAAATATTTCATTCTCCTCCCAGTTCTTGTCTCTGGAGAATCCTTGAGAGCTGCTGGTGACAAGGGCTGGCTTTGAGGAGCATAGTGTTTACAGGAGGTGCTCCAGTTCAGGACCCCAGGGTCAATCAGGGGCAGCTTTCAGGCATATCAGGTACAAAAAAGGAAGCATTCCTTTGCTTTCTGTATTTTGGCTAGTGTCCTGAGGGTCTGGCCAAGCTGTTCTGAAGGGCATGAGCAGCTGCACAGGTCCGCCAGTCCCAGGGGCAGAGCAGATCCTGAGTGTGAAGAGCTGCGGGATGCTCCTACAGCTCTTGGCAAGCCACCACCAGTCTCAGACTACCTTTTATGAAGCAGTTGCTTGGGCCAAAAATGTTTTCCAGAAGAGGGCACTGGAAAAGCATTTGTTGGTAGGAGACTGTGGCCATATCTTCCTGATGTTTCCCCTCCTCATTTTCTCTCCCTTGCTGCTGTGGAGGGACAGGGGATGGAGAGGGCTGTCTGACTTCCCCATAGCTGTCAGTGTCTCCTACATCTTGCAGCACAGCAGCAGCAGCCTGGTGGTCCCTCACCCTGCTGAATGATGGGTGTCCTAGCTCTTACGGACCCCCAAATTTGGGAGGAGCTGGAGCCAAACCCCAGGTTCCTTCAGCTTTGGCCAGGTGGGGAGAGCTGCCCAATGGGAGAGGGATGAGCTGGCCAGCATCACCACAGCAGCTGGAGGAAACCTCAAGGTAATGCCTGGCATTTCTCAACTGCTTTCCTTCCCTCTATCCAGGGACTTGGCGCTTAAGAAATTAAGCCCTGTGACAGCTCATGGAGGCTGGTAAATAGTACTTCCACTTTATGGATGAAAAAGTGACTCAGAGGAAGATTCAGTGACTTACCAAGGATTGCAGAGAGTAAATTCCAGATAGGGGTATGCTGAGCTGTGGGCCTGTGCAAGGTAGAGGTCCTCCGTGGGCTGTGGGATGCAGGATATGTGCATGGGGGAATCTCATGGGGCTGCCTCCAGCTCACCTGGGGCAGCAGCTCTTTGTTCCCTTTCAGTTCATTGACCATTGCACAGAGAAAAGAAAACCTACCAATTATCCTTGTCATCCAGCAAAGACCACTAAAGAAAACAGTGTTTCCAGGATCCATTTTTGTCATCTTTTATTACACATGTTCTAGGCATTTGAATACAGTTTCTTGCCACTTAGTGCTACAAATCTGATGTTGCATCATTTTGAGTCAGAGCACAAACTAAAATAACTCATTGCAGTGGCTAAACCAGAGGAGATAGAGTAACCAATATTCTTGTGAAGTGACTGAAAAGCTTTGCTTTGCAGCTCAGCTCCAGAAATGCTTATGGATCTGTTTTCTGACTTGCCTTTTTTGGGCTTAGTAGCACAGTATGGTTAAAAATTAGTTCAAAACCTCACATGCCATGAGGTGAAGCACATAACTCTGACATTACAGCACCAGTTCTGTGCCTGAGCCATGTCTAATCCTTCATAGTTACATATTTGAGATATATATATAGATATAAAATTACAAGTCAGTGCTCTCATATGCATGTTGCTAGATATACTTGATACATCAAGGTGTTTGAGTATCATCATCCTCTGTAAGAGCTCAGCACCCACCAGAAGTGAGCCAAATAATGAGATTTGACTCTAGCATTGTTATAGTTAATACATGGATTCTGTAGGCAATATATGATGGTTTAGCAGAGTTTTTGAACACTTTGTATTTTAATAGACTTCTCATCTTGCTCTCAGCAAAGACAATGTCAAAATTCTCTGAGAGTCAGGAACAAACAGAAGAGCACTTGCAAGCTGTTGAACATTAGCTTGAAAAGCAGAGGTCAGCCTGTTCTGTGGGATCAATGGAAAGGGAGTCATGGAAGTGACAGGCAGATGCTGTGAGTGCAGCCAGCAAGCGGGGAGGCAACAGCCAGTCTTGTTGGCATAGCACTGCAGTGCTCAGCCCATACACTGCATCTCTCTCTCATGTAAAGAACTGTCTGCTGCCACAGTGAAGACATTGCTGGCACCACAGGGCATTGCTGTCACACATAATTCACAGCCAGCTTCTGAGCCCACCCTGCTCCAGCTGACTTAGTCCAGAAACAGCCTGGAAGTTTGAGCAGTTTTGAGAGAAGAAGCACTTGGTGCTTGTACGCCCATTGAGTATCACAATCAAATGATGACCATTGATGTGTCAGTGTGGGATCTGACCCCTGTATGTGTCTTCTTTGGCACGTACTGCAATGGCCACTCAGAAAGGAGAATGCTGTCAGATGAGAGCAGCAGCAGGATCTGAATATGCCACAATTTGTGGAAATTAACACTTTGCAGATTTAAATCTTAAAATCTCTCCCATGGATTAAATCTTCAGGTGTTGTGCAAACACAGTGAGATTACAGACTGCTCCAGCAAACTACAGTTGCTGGTGGGGAACTCACTGCATGGTGTGAAGAGACAGGGAACAACGGTGGCCCATGGTATGTATTGGTGAGCAGAGCCCAGCCCTGTTGGGCTTCGTGTGTGCATGTTGCTCATACTGACCTTTGCTCACGAAGGTTTGTCTTCTGCATAATGTATGTCCCAGTGCAGAGCTCTGAGTACACACCAGTGATTTGCAGTAAAAGTAAGGACAGCTGTAAAGCTTAGTGTCTTGGTTTTCCCCACAGCCTTCCTCTGATTTTAGCTGTCTTCAGATAGGTGTAGGACACATTTTTTCTCTTCGGGCAGTGGAAAATTTAAGAAGCCCATCAGAAGTCAGCATGGTTTCCTGGGTTTGTGGCAATATTAGTCTTTGGTTATCACCTTTGATAGGAAGAATTGATGATGTGAATGGTAGAAGTGAATATACTGAATAGTGCATCAAACCTGTGACAGGGCTCTGAACATTTGGGGGGAAAAAAGAGACAAGTGTAAAATTCAGGAGATTATAAATTCTGGATATGTTAAACATAACAAGTATTCATTCTCTTTTGTGATAATTCTAGGTGTATATGATGTAGCAGACAGCTTCCCATACTCAGAACTGCTGAAGGTTTTCATGTCAGGGGAAGGGAATAATACATTTCTTTATCATACCTTCCACTCCTGAAAAGGCTCTCAACAGAAATCTTTTGAGACTATACAATGAATGATACAAGACTTTGAAGGGGTAGAGTTCCTTACTTTTATTTCATATTCAGGGAATGTACGAGTTATAACATTACCTACACACTAGCCAGTGCAAACATGAGGTAACATCTCATACTGAAAGCCTCACATTTTGGATTAAGATTGGAGTTTAATTTGGGACTAGTTTGATCTGGTGAAGAGCAGTTTAAGAGGTGATTGTCTGAAGGATAGCTACAAAGATGGTGCAAAATTCTCAGTGTTGTCAGATATTGTAGGGAGGAGCAATGGCCATAAGTTGTGCCTTGGCAGTTCTGGTTGGATATCAGGAGAAACTTCTTCTCCAGGAGAGTGGTGCAACCCTGAGACAGAGGTGGAGTGGCCACCCTTGGAGGTTTTCAAGCTTAAGCGAAACAAAGCCATGGCTGATCTGATCTGGTGCCTGCTGATAGTCCTACTTGGGGTGTGAGGTTGGGTAGGAGACTTCTTTTTCAGCTGGTATTTCTGGGACTGTGTTCTGCATTCAGATAAACCCATGGGTGATGCAGACAACCCTCATGACATTTTTCTGACCCAGCCCTTTAATGGTGTGAGTTGAGGTGTCTGTGTGCCAGAGATGTGGCAAGGAAGGCACTGAAGCATGTTGTGGTGGAAGATGGGTGACCACTTCTCCCAGGAACCTGCTTCCAGTCTGTTGCACAGCCCCTGTGTTGGACCAGTGCTTCAGACAAGGACATTGACCAGGATGGTCAAATGGCCCTTGCAGGCAGGGGATGGGCAGCGTGGTGCTCCAAGCCTGTGCAAGGGGGAAGGAAATGCAGAGAGAGGCCTTTGGGAGGGGGACATGGGTCTGCCAAGATTGTGCAGCTGTGGCCTTGCTCCCTGCAAGGGGTTGTCCTTTGGCAACTTATGCCTGAAAATGTTTGCCTGCCAACGCACACAGTGGGACGGGCCAAACAGGCACATCTTATGTGTCAGGAATGACATTCGGCCACGCTGATGGGATCCTATATCCATTAGTGGGCTTTTACCTCCCTTATTCTCTAACAGGTCAAATAAAGCTCTGAAAATCCGAATTCTGAGACAGTCAAAATTCAGATCCAGATTTTGTCATCTGTTCAGTCCTTTCATTAATAAGATGGAATAACTACTGACAGCAGTAGTGGTTTTATGGAGTGAGACAGAAAGTTATGTGTCCCAATGCAAAGCCCGGAGGCACACAATGGTCTTTTCCTAAACAAATTGAATCCTGCAATTGTCCCATGGATGGGACCTGCCTGAAGTCAAGGGCAGCTCTATGCATGAAGTGATAGAGCAGTAGGAAGGATCAGGCCTTTAGAGGTACATTTTCATCATAATGTTTGAAGATTTACGTGTATAACTACGCAACTCAGGGTGAGACTGTGCCTCTAAGGCAAAACATATGAGCTCATATAAAGAATTTATCATTATAATAACAATTTGCATTTCTATAGAACCTTTAATCTTAGGATCTCAAAGTGCTTAACAAACACAAATTAATTAATCCTCACAACTCTCCTGCAAGGTAGACATGTATTATGGAGAGTTGCTAGCAGCTAGCTTTCCATTATAAGACTCATTTTAACTACCTCCTAACTTTGCCAAAACTAAACCAATACACACAAAAATTTCACAAGAATGATCTTGTCCTGGAGTAGGATCTTTTTAGAAATTGTGGGGCAAATAGGATAAGATAGTTTAAGATAAGTAGGTTAAATGGGGAAACCAGAAAGACATCTGTGAATGAACTAATGCACATACTCCATCAGTCCAGAGTGGAGGGACATGCAGAATTTGGGACACACACTTCTCCGTAACTTGCTGGAATCGAGATTCCAGGGTGATAAATGATTATTGATTATTCACTCTATTATTTATTAAACTGGTGAACTAGACAAGTTCAGGAAGTGACCTGCTTTTTTAAATGGAAGAATCCTTCACCAGGAGCTTCACTCATCCCCAGCTATGAAGAGGAAATCACTGGGAACCACTTTGGAGCCTCCTTTGGAGAGTTATTCTGTAAAACCTCTGGGAAAAGGCTGGGTGAGCAGACCTAGCAATGGTCTGGTGTTGCAGATGGAATATTACCTTTAAGGAGAAGATGCCAAAACCAGCTTGAGAGCCAGTGTCTGGCAGCACGCCCACACATGGATGGAGAACAAGAACAAATTCTTCCTTCTGAACGCAAAAAAAAAAATCCCAAACAACCTAAATAGGAGGAAGAAAACCATCCTGGGAAAAACACCTCTGACAACTCAGAGCTGCTCAGACCTGGGGCTCAGGCGTGGAGGAGAGGGCCAAAGCCTTTCCTGTTCCCTTCCTTCCAAAACAGGAGCGTGAGGTGTAGGTGGACAATAGGGTGGAGCCCTGTCCCTTGGCCTCTGATTGGGGTTTGCTCTGGCAGGATTACACGGATAGCAAATTGCTGCCACTCCCAGGAGGAAGGAGGAGGACAGGGGATTATGACTCAGGTGTTTGTAGGGTGGTACAGCCTCCAGGGATGCTTCCTCAGCCAGGGTGCCCCCATGCTTGCTCTGGGGCTCCACTCAGCACCTCGTCCCCACGGAGCAATCGGTGCAGCACTGTGCCTTGTACTCCTTCCCGGCTACACCTTTCCCCCTGCCTTCGGGCATGCAGGAATGACTCAGACGCCCCGTGTCACTCACTTGTACCCACGCCATGCCATGCTGCCGCCCTCGGCTGGGATCCCGTGCCTTGGCCCGCTGTGCACAACTGCCTGGCTCAGCAGGTGCTGTGTTTTGGTGACTCTTCTTAAGCTGCACTTCAGAAAAATAAAGCAAAGTCTGAAAATAACTCAGGTTTTGTAAAATCTGTGATGAACTGGTTGTTGGAGCATTTTTCAAGAGTGTGTGGTTGGAATGTATGGCAGATAGTACCTGTAATGTTTAAAGCATTTGATGTAGAGCCATCAAGGAGATCCAGTGGTAATTTTTTATTAAAAAAATGAGATTTTACTCAAAATGGGGAGCCAGACAGACTCTGCTCCTAGTATAGTCTTTTGGATATAGATAAGAGGAAGAATCCTCTTTGCAAAAGCCATCCAAGAAGGGAGAGAGAGGTGGAAAAGAAAGTACAGTCTGCCTTTTGCAGGCAGGTGGGTCCCGTGGCCCAAGCAGACCTGGAGCACTGCAGGGGCCATGCAGGCAGTCCTCAGCAATGCCAGCAGCAGTGGCCGCTGCCAAAGCAGAGCCTGGGTGCCCGGCCAGGGTCAGCCTGGGGCACCCCAGATCAGCACTGCCTCCCTTTCACCACTGGCAGATTGCACAGATCAACTAATTGATATCAAGAAGAGCTCTGGAGGTGCAGAGATAATAATTATTTATGACTAAACACAATAGACCAATGGCATTTGTTTTGTAGCAGTTCATAGTCCAATGCCAGGACTTGGCTGTTATCGGGCCACTCATTTAGCCAAACTCTTGGCATGTTTTCTTCTACTAACTGTGATCAAATGACCTTGTCCTTGCGTAGGTAGGTAACATTTGGCCTTTGTTTTCACTGCATTCATAGCTGCGCAACAGGTACAGCACATGGCCTGTTGTTATCAGCCTTGTTACAATGCTGTTATCAAGAGAGAGCAGAACTGCACTTCACTATGAGACCAAAGTATTTTGTATCCTGAGGAATGAAGACCTTGATTCCCCTTCTCTTACCCATGTCAAATTGTATCTTGCTCTTCAGACAACCTTCTGGGTTTCAAAAGGATGAGAAGATAATCTAAATATTTAATCTTAATGAAATTTAAATATCCTTCAACAGTTGCTTAATTTTTCATATGCATGTGCTATTTCATACAAAAGGGCATGGAGTGAACAAAAAACAGAATAAAAATGAAACGTGGTTTATTCTCTAGTAGCCCTTCTGGTCAGTATTGCAGTCCTCTGCAAAGCTGCACACATCTGGCCCTGGGCAGTGGCCTTCACTGCATGCTGTTGTTAACAAGTGCTCTGAATACAGCCTCAGATAGAGAGTGGCACAGGAGAAATGCCTTGAGTTTTAATCCATGAGTACCAACCTATTGAAGCAAGAAGTATGAAAGAATTGATCAGTATAAGCAGCTTGCTCTGTACCGGTAAACCATACTGCAGTTATCTAGTTGCTGTTATTTTCTTGAGTCTTTCCATGGGTGACAGCAAATTAAATTGACTACTGTGGTAAAGTCTTGGATTTACCTTCAACTTTTTCTTTAATTTGAGAGCGTTTTGAGAGTTTGCTTCCCAATCCAACCTCCTGCTCAAAGTAGGCTGAGTGATGGTGGTAGAGTATTTTGTTAGAGGTTTGGTTTTCCCTGTCCCCAAACCATCAGATGAATGCTCTGATCACAAGCCAGAGTCAGGCTTTCCTTCCTGCTTTCCCTGCTCTCACGTTTGGTTGCACAGTGACTCAGCCTCATCCAGCACATGGGTGTTCCCAGGTGAGATAGCAACAGCAGCGCTCTCTCATGGCACAGCATCAGAGTCCTCCTTCACAACTTCTGCTCCACTTGGCTGGTGTGCTGGAGAACACTGTGCTGTCACTACCCATCCGGCTTCTGAGGAGTCTCCCAAATTAACTCATCTTGGATTCAGGTCACATGCACAGATGGACTCAGCACTATCAAAAAGTGAGGGCTCTCCAAACCAGATATGGACATCCAGACAGCTGTCAGACCAAGCATGGATGTGCCCAGTGAATTTACCTGTCTATAGGGTTACCCAGCCCGGAAACCAGACAGAGAGTCTTACTGTCTACAAGGCAAGTGGGTTTCACAACACAAGTCCCAACTTTGGGGGCATCTTATCAGGTTGGATGCCCTTCAGTGTGCATAAATGCACAGCAGCTTCAACGCACAGCACCTCTCTGCAGGTGGGTTGTGAGAATCGTTTGTGTATTTTAGTTGCCTACATTAACATTTGTATTAACACATTGACACTAATGCTAGTATGTGTGTGTGGAATTATATTAATAACTTCACTGTTTTCTCTATTATAAGTATCATGTTTCTTAAATATTTCCTGTGTGGAAGTTGCAGTATTTAAAAGGTACTTGTGATAGATTTTATCAGGAGAATTACAGTGTAATGAAGGCCCAGGAAGGAAAAGCATATCAGAAACACACAGGGAAAACCACCAGATCAGCCTGTGCTGTGGGTGAAATCAATGGTAATAATGCTGACACCATCCACTGTGAAAGAAAAAAAAAAAGGCAATTGGAGAAACTGTGGTGATGTTAGGATTACTTTCACAATGGAAGACATTAATTCAAGGACATTTCCACAGCCAAAGACAGTCACACTTCATGATTCATGACCAGCAGCTGATTCGCGGTGTTCTTGGTGGAAGCAGAGCAGGCTATCAGCTGGGTGATTTTTTTGTCATGACTGGCTGCTGTGTGTTACAGCAGGGATACTGTAACACATGTATGAAACAAGGAGGCCTGTGGAAAAGAAATATATATGGACAGATTCTTGATAGATGTTTCAGAGAGATGTTTATTTCTCCAGCCGCATGGCCGGGGCTCTGCCAAGGAACTGCTCAATCACAGGATCCGAGGGTCCTTGCCCGCGCAGGGGAACACAAAACAACCAATGGGGAATGAGGCTGAGCAGGGGCAGGGAAACCCCGTGTCTCCCCTCAGGGCCCCTCTCCCAGGGCTACATGGCAGGGGGGAAGGGACCCCAACATTTCACCTGTTTATTTTTAACAAAAAGAGATTTAAAACTTAACATTGAAAACAACTGGATAAACATAACAAGAACAGTTTCAAAACAAAAGCCACCCTCCTGAGTCTTTAAATGTCCAAACAGATTCTCTGGAACATCTTAAGGCTGACAGAAGGGCGACAGAACTCTCTGAGCATGCTTTGTGGGGAAACTGAGGCAGGAGAGGGTTTAATTTCTTCCCTCCCCCTTTTCATCCCCCCCCTTGGCATCGGAGAGGAGTTGTAGGGAAAGGGAATTGTATAGGGAAGCCATGGGGTGAAAAATGGATTAGGAATAAACTGGGGATGGGGTAAACTTAGGAAAGGGATCATATTGGGTATAGGGTAAAAGGGGAAAGTGGGATTAGGAAAGGGAGACTGTAGGGGGGGCTTATAATGGAGATATTGTCTAACATGACTACGATTTTTAGCATATATACTGCCTTTTACAGGAACACCATCAGGCCCAGTAACATTTGCTGCTTGTAACCCTTTTTTAACTTGCACTATTTTGAATTCCACCACCTCTCCGTCTCCCAAGCTTGGGATGCATTTTTCAGGGTTATTCTTTTTAATAGCAGTTCTATGAATGAATATGTCTTCTTGGTTGTCACATCTTGTTATAAAACCATAATTTTGTTTAACATTATACCATTTTACTATTCCTAAAACCTTAGCTACGGTGATTTTTTTCCTTTTTCCGAGTGGCTGCTGTTTTCTGTCTCGCTGCGTTTTTGCTTTCTCTTTCGCTTTCGCTCGCTCCCACATTGGAGCCGTCAGGGCTGCTCGTGCCTGCGCACTCTTCCCAGGGTCGCATTTGGGGCCATGCGGGCCGGTCCAGGCCGCACCGCTCAGCTTTCTGTGCTCTGCTGCCTCTGCTCTCAGCTGTGCTGCCGCTGCCTGGGGACGCACCCATGTCTTGGCCGGGTCCCCGAGCTATGACCCCCGCCATGTCCTGCTCCAGCACGCATCTCGGCTGGGCGCAGTTCCGCTCTACCACCACCGCTGCCAGCCACCGCCCGCTCACCGCCCCTCTTGGTCGGGCGTTCCCGGGGCTCGCTCCACCACACACTGTGCGGGGCCGGGCGGGCACCGCTGTGTTGCCCCGCTCCCGCCACGCCTGGCTCTGCTGCCAACACTGCAGCTTGCGCTGCTCCGCCCACGCATGGGAATCGCCTTGCTGCTGCTGGAAGAGGGTTCGGTCCACGTGGCCTGGGTCGCACAGACTCTGAGGCACGCTTCCCTTCGCCAGGACACAGCTGACATTGCTCAACAGTCTCAGTAATTAAATAATATTCATGAAAATATTCTTCCATCAGCACATATTTTGACTCAGAAATTAACTGTGTCCAAATGGTGTTCCAAAAGTCTTTGGTAAGAATCAGATCCCAAGAAACGTAGAAAAAGTTCTTAAACAACCATGCGAGGAAGTGTTTCAGTTCCTTTTGAGCTTGAATTAAGCTAAAATTTACAAATCGTTGTTCAAGCCAAGAGTCTTTCTACAGTTCCTCCATAGTTTAGATACGGAATAGCAAAACAAAAGCAAGAAGAGAAATCCAGAGTTTCCAGAGTTTACTCACAAATCAGTCGCTGTCCTTAGGGATCGGGGATCGTTCTGCTCACAATTCTCTACCATTTGTTACAGTGAGGATACTGTAACACACGTATCAGACAACAAGGCCTGTGGAAAAGAAATACATATATGGACCGATTCTTGATAGATGTTTCAGAGAGATGTTTATTTCTCCAGCCACATGGCCGGGGCTCTGCCGAGGAACTGCTCAATCACGGGACCCGAGGGTCCTTCTGCCCGTGCAGGGGAACACAAACCAACCAATGGGAACGAGGCTGAGCAGGGGCAGGGAAACCCCATGCCTCCCCCCCAGGGCCCCTCTCCCAGGACTACATGGCAGGGGAGGGCCCCAACAGCTGTGGATCTGCAACAGGAGCATGCTGGTTAGTTCTTCTTCCACCTTACTTCCCCCACAGAGCCATGGCCAGACGTAAGACAGCTGTGGGAAGATCAGGTTTCTCAGATAAACTACTTCACACAGTTTGGATGTTCAGGAAAGCAGGGCTGCAGAGTACGTTGAGTGCACATTTCTTTCAGTAATTTATCTACTATATCATCAGGCATGGGCAGACAAAAATTGCTCTACCACAAATCCAGCATTAAATCTCGTCTACACAAGGACCTGTGTGTTGTGGTTTAACCCCCAACAGCAGCCAAGCTCCACGCAGCTCCTTGCTCACTTCCCCACCAGCAGGATTGGGGAGGGAATCAGAAAGGTAGAAACTGGAAAACCCATGCATTGAGATAAAGGCAGTTAAGTTGGGAAAGCTATGCACACAAGCAAAGCAACAAGGAATTAAATCACCTCTTCCTAAGGTCTGGCAGATGTTCAGCCGTCTCCAGGAGAGCAGGGCCCCATCACACATAACAGTGACTTGGGAAGACAAACACCATCACTTCACAGATCTCCCCCTTCCTCCTTCTTCTCCCCCCCCTTTATATACTGAGCATGATGTCCTATAGTATGGAATCTCCCTTTGGTCAGTTTGGGTCACCTGTCCTGGCTGTCTTTCTGACTAACTTCTCATGCACCCCCAGTCTCCTTGCCAGTGTGGCAGTATGAAAAGCAGAAAAGAGCTTGCCTTTGTGCAAGCCCTGCTCAGGGAGAAAAAAAAAAATAATCTCTATATTATCAACCTTGTGTTCAGCACAAATCCAAAACACAGCCCCATACCAGCCACTGCAAAGAAAATTAACTCTACCCAAGCCAAAAGCAGCACAGCATGCTAGCCTGGCAGCAGGGGTAATGCTGGAAGCACACCGTTGTCATTATTTCAGAAAGGGAGAGGGGGGACAGAGAATGAGGGTGGGAATCAGGAGCTGGGCTCTGTTTCATTCTCTGATGTTGAATGAGTAGAAACCAGACACAAATGGTCAGGCTCTAATTCACCCCCCAGACTTTAGTTTTCTGACAGCAAGACATCAGGTGACTCCTGGGTAGGAGGGAGTCACAGAGAGGACTTGTCCTTTTCAAAAAGCAACTCAGATCTCCTTGCATATGTCTATCTTGCTGTCTTCCTTCATTGACGGCAGAAGGATCCTAGACGCCTAAAGCTAGAAGGAACAGCTTGGCCTTTGTCTCTTTTCCCCTGCCATAAAGGGAGGATAATGATGATGACCTTTTTAAAGAGCTTCTGACATCCAGAGATGAAAAAATTAAACTCGTAAGGGATTATTATTATTATTGTTATATATCTTTGGACAGAGGGAGCAATGACGTTTCTATGACATTTTATAATCCACATGAAATGCTGCCATAATAAAGATAATGATATGTGTGATGGTCAAAGTATGCTTAGTTGTGGTATTTGGCAGTAATCATTTGGCTTATTTCTTTTCCTATGCATTTTATGTAGAAAAGAAAAAGAAGAAAGAACATTAGAAGACACCTCTTGCAAATCCTGCTAAAATCAAAACTCTGCTGAATTGAATGAATACGGAACTCTTTCAGGCTTTAGAGAAAATACACAAATGAAGCTATTTTAGAATCATGTATTTGAAAATGGAATTGTTGATCTCTGTGGATGGCACTGTTATTACACTGGTAAGAGCACTGACTTTCCTGAAGCTGACCCTCCTGCAGGATCTGGGCATGAGAACTGTGCTCAGCTGTAGGGGATGCTCGTTCTTGACTCCAGGTGTGATATTTTGCAATCTGCCTTTGAGTAGGTTGGGCACAGCAGAGGCCTCTCAGGAACAGCCTGGGCTCTGCTTTGCCTTGTGTCTCCTTCCCATATGCACATGAAGCAGACACTGACAGAAGGGGGGAAAGGACTTTAGAGAGGACCTGAAGTGTCAGACCAGTGAACCACACAGGCAGTAGCCAGGGTCTGAGGACAGCAGCAGGAGATGCTATTTAAGGAGAGCATATGAGCATGGTCACCTTCTTGGTCAACTGCAACATTCAAGCCTGCAACCCCATCCAGCCATTTTAGTCCATTTTTAGGTCCATCTATGGACATCTCACCATGAGTTCATCAACTCCCATTTTGACCCTGTGGCCACTATCTCTACAGCTCCCTATGACAGCACAAGAAGTGAGTCTGTGGATTAAACATGGTAAAACCCTGGCACAGGTTTCCCAGAGAGGTGGTGGGTGTCCCATCTCTGGAAACATTCAAGGTCAGGTTGGGTGGGGCTCTGAGCAACCTGATCTAGTTACTCTCCCTGCTTATTGCAAAGGGATTGGATTAGATGACCTTTAAAGGCCTCTTCCAACCCAAACCATTCTGTGATTCTATTATTGGTCCATGGCTACTAATAATAAGGTTTCAGTTTTCATTCCTTTTCTAGGAGTTTTTATTGGCTGTCTTCACTCCCTCATTTTTCAGAGCAAGCTTAGCCAGGCTGATTGAAGTGGTAAAGTGAACCATGATGTAATCAGATCTTGAGATCCCTTGCAACTGACTCCACTAATGAGGTTGAATGTTGTACATGGCCACCAATTCTGTGGCTGGAGAGAAGTGACTACAACTATGACACATCCCCATTTAATAATAAAATGGAATAAAAATCTTCTTTCCCCAAGACTATTTGGCAGAAGCTTCCAGGAAATAGAAGACAGAGGAAGACCACTGGATGAACTAAATACAAAGTTTAAAATTCATGTAAAAGGCTCAGTAATACTCACTGACCTTTGGGGTGAACACTGTCAGAATGAATCAGAAAGAGTTTTGAGGCTAAATATTGCAAGAAAAGCTTGCATGAAAATCATTGTCCTCAAGCTAAGAAAAACTTTGATTTATCCCCTGGCTTAATCACTGAGTCCTAGCCTTAACCTAATCTGTGTTTGGATTTATGTATCTGGCCCACTTCCAGCCATAGCAAGACTTGGAAAGAGGCAGCCCACTGCTCTATAGAATGAAATATTCCAAAGGTTTGGCAAAAAAGCACTTCACCACCAGACATTCTGAAAACCATACTAAAACTTCTCCACTCATGGAACCAGACAGTCAAGAACTAGGGTAGGGGGAGCACAAAGGAATGAACCTTTCCTCTGCAGAAGCATCCGCAACACCTGCACTGGCAAACAAATTGGGCTGTGGGTTTTTTGGTCGTGAGGCCAACAGAGGGCAAAACAACTCAAGTCTCTGAAACTGAGGGTCAGGTTGACCTTGAGAGATCTGCTGTTGGTAGCCCTTGACCCACACTATCCTCTGGGCCACTGTTTGGGACATTACTTGAGTCTCTACCAAAACCACTCCAGGGACTGTGCCAACTGCATCAGCAATCCTATGCCAAAGCCCAGACCTGTCCCCTGCTTTTGTTCCCTTTCCTGAGATAATTGTGACATCTTTCCCACCGTTTGGGAACATTCCTGCCTCAAGGGATGGCCTTTGGAGGAGCTACAATGGGGCAGAACAAGAGGGCAACTGCAGCTGACAGGCGTGACTCAGGTAAAACAGTTGACCCTCCCATAGCTCACGTCTCAGTGCTCAGCTGCTCGTGAGAGGGTTTGTGGGGAAAAGGAGAAACAAAAGGATACTGGCAGTTTTGCTTCTTCCTAAAGTCTTCTTCCTGCTGGGCTAGCCACTCAGCTGATGAAAATGCCTTTGCAGTGACTCATCCCCAAAGCTTCGGGAATCCTGAGCACAAGTTCGAGCCACTACGAGGCTGCTGGAGGGAGGTTTGGATCTGCGGGTGCTGCTCCACGTTACAGAATTTCTGGCTGCGAAGCTTCCCTGGGAAATGTTGTCCTAGTTAAAGTCATGGCTCTGTTGTGCTCCAGCACTGCTGCTTTCTGCCTTTTCAGATGAGCCACCGTAAATGTCTCTCAGGTGATCCACAGGGATTGGAAGAAAGAAAGCAACCTTTCTTTCTTCGGAGAAAAAGAGGCAGCTGGTTGAAACAATCTTTCATTTTTTCTACCTGTTTGAAGATCACAGCGCAGTATCTGCCATGTACAAATTAATCCTCAATTTCTAGAAATTATCTAATAAATAATTTCATCTTTTAGTCTTACTGTGTCCCCAAGAGCTTTTGGTATGATATCAGTAGCTGGTAACTCATTTCAGTGCAGCTCATGTGAGCACCACTGATATCAGTGACTATAAAAGCAGTAGCCTCCTGACACCCACCCATGATTTTCACCTCAAAATAACAGAATCACCAGGGTTGGTTGAAACCTTCTAGATCATCTAGTACCATAAACCCAGCACCACCATAATCATCCTTAAACCATATCCCCAAGTGCCAAATCCAGACACCACTTGAACACTTCCAGAGATGGTGACTCAACCACTGCCCTGGGCAACTTATTCCGATGCCTGACCCCTATTTCAGTGGAAAAAAAAAATTCCTAATATCTAATCTGAACTTCTCCAGGCATGATTTAAGGCAATTTCCTCTCATCCTTTCACTTCAGATGTGGCAGAAGAAACCAATCCCCACCTCATCAACCTCCTTTCAAGCAGTTGTAGAAAGCAGTAAGGTCCACCCTGAGTCTCCTCTTCTGCAGAATAAACAACCCCAGTTTTCTCAGCTGCTCCCCATAGGACTTGATTTCTGGACCCTTCACCAGCTTCATTGCCCTTCTTTGGACATAAAGGCTTTCACTGAGATCCGTCCTGCCCAAATATTTGGGCACCATCTGTAAAGCCATAGTCTTGGTACAGAAAAGGACTTCATCACATGTTCGAATTTAACCTTGAGTTCAAGTCCTGCAATCTACAGTCCTTTAGCACACTTCTGAATGCTGGTTTGAACTGGGGCCTGAGATCTGAGCCTAGGAGACACTGGAGAAGGTTACCTTCATGATGGCTTCATCAATCTTTGAAACCTTCCTTGCTGCCCAGTCTGCTGGCAGAGTCAAATTAATCAAAGCTGATCCTTCAGGGGAGCCAGAGTAAGCATGCACCAGTGAGGCTGTCTGAGTTGGATCTCTGGATGGACATCAGTACTACCTTCTTTCCACCTCCTCCTGACAGCTGTCTGACAGCTTTGCTTTACAGGAGATCTAAATCCTCCTTGGTCTGGCAGCCAGAAGTTCAGGAAAGGTTCTGCATCTGTGCAAGTCCCTTCACACAGCCAGGGGATCTCCCCAGAGCATGACTGTACACATGCACAAAGCCAGGTGCCAAATCTGGACTATACATTGCAAGGTGCAGTGACCTTGTTATTGGGGAATTCTGTTTCCCCCTCAAACATCTGCAGGATCAGGGCCCCTAAAGTGCAGGGGAGATTAGGATCTGGTTCTGTGTGGTATTGCTTGCAGGGCTGTGCCCAACTCAAATTGCACCTACTGTTGTGAACTATGCACTCACCAAAGGGAAATGCCTGTCTTGAAATGAGCTCATGCTGCTGCACTGTGTTCTGTGCCTGTCAGCACTTTTGTGGACTCTCATGTTTGCAGATATATTAATTATCCCTTGGCAGATGGCTGGTTTCACCATCTTCTATTCACATATGTGCTTAAAGTGAATATAAAATTGTATTCATTGTAAGCTTTTCATTCATAGTCTTATTATTTAGATGGATAAGAAAAGAGCTTTCTATGTGTGCACGTTGTCAGCCCCAGCAAATCATTCTGCTGGGCAGCATCATTGAAAAGGGACTAGGTGATCTTCTGGGGTTTCTCCAGCCTTTAAATTCTCTGAAAAGACCATGGGCAAATCTGATCTCATGGTAGGTTAAGTAATCACAGTGTTTCTATTATATTGACTCCTAATTGTGTAAATTAGACATCTCTTCATACTTATTTTTCATATTCCATGTAAAAAAAGCACAAATATCATCTATCTTCTTACACAGATGTCTGTAGCTGAAAGCAAACACAATCAGTAAGTTGAAATCCTACCACTTCTTAATTCTGCTTCTGTGTATGACTTGAGCAGGGATAATTCACTTGTTTTATTTACCACAGGCTATAAATATATTTTTAATATTTATTTATGTATTTATTTGTGTGTATAAGGCAGAATCACTTCTGGAGCCTGGATTTGCCTCCCACTTCGGCCGTAGCCTGACTTTATGCTACCTGAGCATGCACAGGATCCTTGCTCCCCCCTTGTGCCCAACTCTGCTCAGGGCTGTGGGGGAACTAAGCTTTTTCCCTACATGCAGGCCATGCTACCCTACCCTAGGTTTGCAGCTCTGCCTGTGAACAGACAGGATTCACAGGGGCAGGACACTCTGGCAGTGACAAGAGGTAGTAGGTACAAGTGAATAGAGTGATAGAATCATTAAGGTTGGAAAAGACCTCCAAGATCATCAAGTCCAACCATTAACCTCACACTGACAGGTCCACCACTAAACCATGTCCCCAAGCACCACATCTGTGCAACTTTTAAATAATACCTGCAGAGATGGTGATTCCACCACTTCCCTGGGTAGCTGGTTCTAAAGCTTGGCCACCTTTTCCATGAAGAAATTTTTCTTAATATACAATCTAAACCTCCCCTTGTGCAACTTGAGGCCATTTCCTCTTGTCTAACACTTGTTCCCTGTGAAAGAGAACTGACCCTCACCTGGCTACAGTCTCTTTTCAGGTAATTCTAGGGAGTGATAAGGTCCCCCCTGAGCCTTCTTTCCTCCAAATTGAATGACCCCATCTCCCTCAGCCTCTCCTACAGGTCTGTAGCCTTGCTGCTGGGTCCTCCACAGTGCAGGTTACGCAGTGGCATAGGGTGCATTCGCTAGCAGGAAATGAGCCCCAGCTGGCCCCCGAGGCACCTGGGGTGCGTGCAGGCTCCTGGCTGCGCCCGCACCGTGCACAGGCAGACGGCACAGCACACACCCAGCAGTGTCTCGCCGAGCCCATTAAACTGTTTAACGGGGGAAACAAAAGCCTTTCAAACATGATGCACTAATAAGAGATTAATCCACCCAAGAGAACAGTCATAAACTAAAATGGCTTATAAAATAAAACACATCATTAAGTACAATTGAGGTATTAAGTAATAAAGGTTGAAATACAGGATGAAATTTCTTCTTGTGTGCCGGGTCAGTGAGTGCCCCTTTGCTCCACACTGGGGTTGGCAAGCAGACCAGGAGGAGGTTTTGACCTGGTCAAAGGGCTTCACACCCCAAATGTCCCTTGGAACAGCAATGACCATTCTCTTGTCACTGAGTTTTGACACAGCACCAACTCTCCTAAAAATTCTGTTTGCAACAACATGAGCAGGTCTGTGGTGAACAAGTGGCCAGACCACCATTTTCTGCCAGGGTCCAGTCCATGGTGTCTCTTCAGGGGATCATGGTGCAGGAAAGGTGATTGTATAGTGGCAGTGTTCAGGAAAAGCAGCCCTCTCTTAGACAGACACCCCCAATCGTGTTACTGGTGATGATGTATTTGGCAATGACAACCCAGCTGAGCTATAGGAAGCTAAGTCGGGTGCGCTGGGAAGGTTCTAGCAGATAACACCACTTGTAAACGTAAACCCAAGCAAACTGGTGAAGTCATTGAGACCTCTTGAGTGAACACTCCTGAAACCCTCCAGCTTTTTAGGGCTGTACCTAGATAAGAGCTGTATGTGTTTGACTGGTTCTTGCTATAGACATGTATTTACCCTTCCCTAAGATAATTCTATTTCACCTTTTTTTCCTGACACTCTTCAGGCAAGTAGGCAAAAGACCAAAAAGGCTACGCCTTGCAAAATAAAATAAATTTGACTTTTTTTTTTCTTTTCTTCTTAAAAGATATATATCCCTAATTCTAGGTGCCCTGGAAAATACTAAAAACACAGAGTGGGATTTTCAGAAATGTTCTGAACTGCTTGTCGAGTTCCAACCAATGACATCTACTTGAGGTTTTTTGCTTTCTGCTTGTGATTCCTTATGTCTCACCTGATTTCAGAAGCAAACAGACAGTGAGCCACCATGCATAAACTCCTCCAAAAGTCTCCAGACCTCAGAATAATGGTGAAGCTAGGGAACACAGTAAATCTCACTTTATAAAACCAGACATTCAGCAAGGAATTGGCCTTACCTGCATCACTCAGTTTTTGTGGTATCCTAAATCCTAAATTATGGGCTTTGCAGAAGGCTAAAGGGCAGAACAAGAGGCTTACCAGGTATGAATGAAGAAAGGGATGGGTGCTCCCTCACACACCTCCCCTTTCAAGTGGAAATTTTAATTGATGGACCCTTGTTTGATGGATCACCTTGACAGGGAGGAGAAGCAAGGCAGAATGCAGTTATGAATCAGCTGGCAGGTCTGTGAATGCAAAAAGGGTGGAATAGTGTGAGTCATCATCAAATCTATTTCTCAGCTCTTCTGTAATCAATCTTTTTGTTTCTTGCAGGCTCGTCAATGACTCATTCTTTGACATGCCTATATAGAGCTGCTAAGTGTACAGCTTGCCAGCCTCTCTGGTGCTGCTCAGTTTATCTGCTGCACAGTGCCAGCAGAGGTTAAAAAATGGAACACCTGATTGCTGCAGGCTGACTCCAAGAAACAGAGCAAATGGCTCCTGTGATAATGTAGGTAGGGAGCATGGTGGGAGAAGGACTTGAAAAGTACTTGATGCAATTCTAATGGATTTCTAAAATGTTCATAAAGTGTCCTCTCCTTGAGCACAGCAGGGGGGAAGATGACAAGTGCTGAATCCCCCAAGCTCTGTGGCCCAAGAGGCTCTGCTTCCTGCTCTGCAAGGCCTTGCTGTTCACCCCTGAACTCTGGGCACTTTGCGCCAACTGTGTTTTGCCACCCTCCCCGGTTTCTGGCTGAGCTCCGCCCAGGCACTGCTGTGCTTCAGGCTGTGCCTTTTATTGATACAGTGTGTTCTGTGCTGTGCTCCTTTGACCCATCCTTAAAGAAGTCTGCTTGACATTGGAAGTGGTGTTAAACAGGTCTGAGACTGCAAATGGCCTTGATTGTAACATTATTAATCATAATGACACATTCAATACAGACTTCTCTGGACTGCAGCTGATCTGAGACTTTCCACCAGTCAAGGTAAAACTGTGTCCCTGTGGATGAAGTCTCAGGGTTTGGCTGCTCTGGCCATGGCACAGGAAGGCCCAGTGAAGGTCCTGGCCAAAGAGAGCCATGGGGCTCACCTGTCCCTTGCTGCTAAGTACCCTGATACAAGCCAAGGAGGATCACAGACATTTGTATACCACTTCTCTGAAGTCTACTCCCCTTCTGCTGCTACCTCCCAAGCTAGACCCAGGGCAGCCTTGTCTTAAACTCCTCTTCCAGCCACCCCACAGTGACCATTCCCATGGTCAAGTCATCTCAGGGGTGTTTCGACTGCAATTTTCTTCTCCATTTCTTTCCACTTTCCTTGGTTTCCATAATCTCACTGCAAAGAGTGACAGACCTGCCCAGGGGCTGTTTATCTATCTCTTATCTTTAAACCGAGGCTGAGATCAGAAAATGAAAACTGACATCATCCTGTTCATCAGGTCTTCTCTACAAGGGCCATTCTCAAGCCAAAATAAATGTTTACATCGCTTTTCATCTGAGTAATGTGGCAAATCCAACATAGTCAAGACAGAGTAAGTGGATTTAGTTCTTGAAGAATCACTTGTTCCTTTGTCACTAGAGACAAAGAGAGACTCTTTAGAAATGCGAATCTAACCAGCTTGCAGAAATGGCTGAAGGGAAAAGTGCTTTTTTATTACATTTGCAAATTTGCAAATTAAACTTGGTCTTGGGTGTGTACTTTTCTGCACCTAGGATAACCATCGTGTTTTACTAATACACTGGATTTTTGCCATTCCTGCTGCAGTCATTGATAAGGATATTAAGTATTTCCCATCTGAATTCTCATCCTCTGCAGAGGAACTTCTCCTTCAAGCCCATCAGCTTCCCACTGGACACATCTATCTGCCATCCTCTTTTTAACCAGCTCTTTCTCATCCTATTGTATCTATCTCATTTGGTACAATAACAAAGACCTTATTGAAGTCCAAGTAGACTAGATCTGTTGCAGTTTCCTAAGGTATCATTTGTCTAGAAATGTGTTAATTCTATGATCTTCATCTTTAGATGAATCTCTATAGCATTTTTTCATTTCCATTTACCTACATGACTTTAATTAGCTTTTCAGCCACACTTTTTAAAAAAAAAGTATTTATTTCAGTGTCAGACTAATGGCTCAAGGTTTCCAGATGGCTTTTCATCTACCTGTCAAAGCACTATGACTGCAACCCTACAGCCAGAACATACCAAGCTGGATTTGGTAGCCTGACTCCTTGCTGTAACTGCAATTTCACCTAGAAGCTCTTTAATATTGACAGAAAAATACAGTCAGCTTCCTTTGGTGTGTACACAGTGAACCCTCTGGGTTTTGCTTCCACCACAACTGCTGTAGTTTTCATTTACATAGAGACTCTCTCAATAGACAAGGTATTTTTGCATACAGGTTTTACCATGGTGTCCTAATGACAATCTCTAGTGAAGTACTCACTCAGTTTTGGAGCCAAACCTATATTATCTTTAATCTCTGCTGCTTTTCACTGCAAAGCAGAACCACTTCCTCTTCCTTTTCTCCTTTAATTTATAGAGCAAAGAAGTCTGCCATTTGTTATGATCCGTTTTACAAGGCTGAAATTGGTTGGGTTTTGGCAGTTGTCCAGACACCATTTTCCTTGCTAATCCATGCTTTCTTCCATGCTTTGCAGGCTTACTGCTAACTCCTAACACCATGTATCTCATCTAGTCTGGCATTACGCTTGACAGGTCTGCAATTTACTCTGGCCATCTGTTAAAAGTGGTTGTCAAATTGACTCCCAGAACAATTTATGTGGCAAGCCAGGATACTTTGTTGTTCTCTGCAAACATGAGGACAATCAGAACAGAGATTCTTCTTGATCAGCAATGCCCATTTGTACAGACCTTCCTTTTGCCTGCCCACATAAGTCCTAGGTTTTTGATATCTTTTTATTCTTCCTTCTATCTACAGATGACTCGTAATTCCTTTGTCTGTTATGCTGGTGTTAGTACATTTTTCTCAACTCTTTTCCTCTTTTACTGCCTGGTGTCTTTTTCTTGCCTTTATTATTCACATGTCCTTGTCAAAGAGTTGGACCTGGACAAGGAGGATATATGCAACACCACCACATATGGAAAAATCTATCTTGTGTGAAAGATCTCTTTAGGATGAAAGACAATTACTGAGGTAGATTTAGAAATGGACCAAGAAAGCAAGGTGATCAAGATGAAAATCACATCTTCAGATTCTTGTCCCAATTCCGTCCTTGTCTGCAAGTGTCCATGTATCCAAAAGGTCTCCTCTTCCACTGACTTTATCAAGCAGTATCTAGACAGTTTTGCTTGTTTAAGCACAATATGCAGAGAGAAGGTTCTGTATCTAGCCAACTTCATTGTTTTCTGTCTTTCTAGGGTCCCTTCTAAGACTGCCTCAGTAGTTGCCATCAATTTTTACTGAATGAGATGGTTGTCCCCTTTATTTTTTGTATTGCTCATCCTAATGGTTATGATAACATATTCAATACAAGAAAAAGGTATGTAAAGCTCCACTGTACTATGCAAAAAGCATTTGTGGGACATAAATGTGTCTTCTATGTAATGGTGGAAACATCCCGGTTTAGGGTGATTCCTAGCAGGAAAGAGACAACACCAGAATTCAGCAGACTTTCAAACAGGAATAACAGAGCAATGACATCAGTGGAAATCCCAGAACACTACAGCAAATTGCTGCTTTTAATTAGGCTGTCAGCACCAGGCCTATGGGAGTGCAAGACCATTACAGACCCAGTTACAACAAAGGTTAGCAGGCATCACCCCTGCTGACCTTCTGCTGACTTCAGTGCACAAACACCAGTTTATTGAGGCAGATACCATCTCACTAGGCAAGGATCACACCCTGAGACACTGAGGGAAGATTGCAAAGGAACTTCCTTTGGGATAAAGGTATTTTTGATGGGGGATGGTGGGCACTTGACAGGCATGAGTGGGAGGCTGCTCTAGGAAAAAAGACAAGATGAAGCATGGTGCCAAGTCAGCAGTGAGACAAAAAGCCAAGGGAGCGGTTAAAGCAAACACGAGGAACAGGTGACTGTGAGGAAACAGGATCAGGCAAGATCGTGTGCCAGTGCTGATCCCCTTGACAAGGACTGATGGTTGACTCAGAATTCAGTACTTGACTGACTCCTTACATTCAGACTTGAAAAGAAGTGGAGCAAAAAGTCAGGTCTGAAGCACCTGATTTTGTATTTTTCCGAACAGAATGTGTTTGTGGATGAAATGAAGCGCTCACAGCACCAAGGATGCATGAAGAATTGTTACAGAAGTTGCAGGTGCTCTTTCCATTTCCACTTGCCTTTTGTCCTTGGGAACTGCAGGCCAGATTTGCACAGGTACTTTAGCACCAAAAGGTGCAAGTGGAAAACTAATGATAGTTTCAAAACCACCAGCCTAACCTCAGTAGAAGGTTACAAAAGGTCAGTATTCAGCAATCTATTTCTTAGCTACCTAAATAACTGGGAAATGGCTTCAGGACTTCATTTTAGACACTCACAACTGAAAAAAGAAATACTGACAAAATTCCTTGAGATTTATTTCACTAACAAATGAGGAGTTTTTTGGGTTGTGAAATAATATCCCAGCAGTATCTGAGAAGAAGCTTCAGTGAGGTCCTACTCCCAAAAAGTAAAACTCAATTAAACATTCTTTCCCAGTTGCCTCTGGATAAAAGGGCTCAGACAGGGCATTTTCCTTCTGGAAAGATGCTATTTTGTTTTGAATATCACAGTCTACCTTAATCCAGATAAACTCCCTCTTCAGTATGACTTTTAGGATACTAATTTCTAAGGCAGTGGCAGTTATCCCATTGTTTTTAATGGGGACAAGATTGGGCCATCATAAGCACTTCCACTGGAATGAACATGGCCGCAGGGGACAAGGGAAAACAGGGAAAGGCCAGGGAATGGTTGAGTAATTAATGCAAACTTTGACTTTGCACTTTGGGATCAATTCAGGAGAGCATGGGGGTTGGCATACATCCCATAAGTTTCAGCAAAATTGATGATAGATATCAGAACAATGATTCTCAGTGAATAATTACCAGAAATGGTCTTGACACTACCCCTGTACTTCAGTGACTACATGGCAGAGATAGGTGAGCTCCCTGTTTGATGTCATGGTCGAGGAATAAGAAGTCACCGGTTCTGCACACCCAAATGACACATGGCCTTACCAACAGCCATAGCAGATGGGTGACATCTGAGCTTTTCCAAAGTAGTCTGTGAGGATTTGCCCAGCTGACCTGCAGAAGACATACAGGAAATCTGCAGAAGAGCAGAACCAAACATCCTTTCCTCTCTAAGCATCTGCCCCATGCACCCATCTCTTTATGTGTCTGTAGGAACCTACTGCTGTGATTCCCAGAATGGCAAAGCCTGTGGAGATGCTGTGCATCCCAAAGCAGTTTTAATCTATGCACCTTTATTCTGTAATCACAAGGCATGAAGCAACACAATGCCCAAAAAAAGTGCTTTATTTGCATCTCTATATGAATACAACCTATGGCAGATACTCAGTTCTTGTAATCTGCCAGAAACATCAAACCTTGAAGGCAAGCTCAGATAGGAAATGGGTCATTGACTCACCCTTCTGGCTTGATAATAACAATACTTAGCATTTATTTAATTCTTTACACAAATTAAACAATAAATCAATCTTCACTACATGACTGTAAAACCAACAGACATCCCAGTTTTAGAGATAGAAGAGCTGAAGAAGAGGAGTTCAGTGCTTTGTCCAGCAAAGTTGCTAATGATTCTACAACTAGCATTCCTGTTTCCCTGGTCCCATGTGAATTTGGGGGCTTAGAGAAGTCTCAGAAGCATTAATTATTTAGAGCTGGTGCTCACACTGGGAGAAAGGCCATTCCACAGTCATGGATAGTCCTGACACTGCATTTATCATCTGTTTAAATAATCTAAACTCTAAATAAAGTTGCCTGGCATTGAGAATTCACTGTCTGTTTTTCACAGCAGGGAAGAAGGGGCAGAACAGTTAACTTAATTATGCCATACTCTAGAGAGACTCAGCATCTGAACCAGAAGAGCTGAGAGGCTCTTCCCTTCTTTTGGTGACTGAATTCTGAACAAAATCCCCACCCACTCCAACCTCTTCTATAAAAATACAATCTTTTGAAGCATTTGTTCTTATTTCCCAGCAGTTTATATAAGGGGTGACCTCTGAGGCCAATGTACCACGTACATCTCCTCCAGAAAGGAGAGACCAGAGAGCGAGTGCATGTGTAGTTTGTGCATGTGCCGAGCTCTAATGGAAGGTGTCTCCAGCCAGACATCAACACACTCTTACAAAGCACCAGAAGGCTCCTCGTTCTGGCTGTGCCATGCCCTGGGGCTCAGCTGTCTCAGCCCACTGTGGCTGGGGCTCATCTGAGGCTTTCTTGGGCAGAGCAGCCAGCTCAAGGCTCTCTGTTCTGGCTTTGGGGGAGATGCTGCCTATTTCCCATGTGTCTTCTGGGATAACCTCCCCCATAAGGCTCCCCACAGCTGCTTGTGGCAATTGTTTAGTACCACCCAAAAAGGCAGCTTCCTCCCCACAGAGAAGTGGCAATCCCACAGATCCCAGCTCTCCTGGGGCTTCTTTTGTCTTGGCTCTCTGCACAGTGACCTTACTCTCAGCTTCTGGCAGGCCACGCACTGTTGTTCCCAGCTTTAGTTGTGCAAAATATCGTAGATGAGAACTGGAAGAAAATCCTTCACTGGGACAAACAGCTTGGGTTTTTTTACCATGAAGGTAAACCACTCATTACTACTCATAGCAAGTGCTCACAAATGAGAAATAAGCGTTCAAAGAGCAACTCCCTACACTTGTCCCTCTGAGGCAAAGCTATCCCTGACTTGAATTCCCAGACCTACATTGGACTCCTCAATATATATCTCTCTAAAACATATCCCCTACTTCCACACAACCGAATTTCTATATTCCCATCAGTTCTTCAGCTCTTTCCCCATGTGATGAAGGCTATTACAGACAGTTTAGCTAATGTGTACTTGTGTTTCCTTTCAAAATGACAAATTCCATTTCCTAACTCTTGAGCATTCCCATGTTTATTCTCCATTTGTCTGCCTTCTGATCACTTCTCTTTGTCTTGCCACGGCTGTTTCCTGTGAATTTGATAGATTTTCCACCAGTTTGTTGGACTGGGGATAATTGTACTGGATGGTTTCATGTCAAAGCCTGTATTTGACAGCAATGTGCTTAAACAGCAGATACCACAGCAAAATTATTAGATTTGATATGCAGGATTCCCTCGCCAAATGCATGACTTCTTTAGCTGAAGGACAAAAGTTTCTAATAACACCTTGTTACAGAGGCTCCATCTTCTAACATGAGCCTTGTCATTCAACAGATCTATGCTTTTGACAACGGGAACTTCTCTCAACACTTCCATTTGCTCTTCTTTCAGGGTTAGCATAAACCACCTGAGGCCTTTCCTGTTCTCACATGATTTTCATACATGTGTTTTATAAGTCTTTCACAACGACTTAAGAAATGTCCATCTCAGTGCAGTCAATAAAATGTCACCTAGCCTTGAGAAACTTTCCTTAAAGTCATAGTGGATCTGCTGAGTTACCAACATGAATTGCATTGCCTTGCAGCATCTAGGGCCCCACCTTTCAGAAGACTGTCCACATTCTCATCTGGAGGTTGTGGTGACTTCTGCTTAGTAAAATCCAGTTAGTTCATCAGAAGATGATGTGGGGAGTCCCATAAGGAGACCTTGTCCATCTCACTCCTGTCACATTAGTTTTAGGGAGATTCAGTTCCTCTGCCCCATTCCAGTGTCAGAAGAGCATGTGGGCTGGTGGCTTCCTAGTGCTGGGACCGTGGGGACTCCCCATGAAGGTCTGTCATGGAGGACTTAGTAGCCAGGACCCATCTCACCCCCAGCAAGGAGCAAGGTACTGGGTCAGCCCCAGCCCCACACACCGGGAAACTCCATGGGGACAAGGACAGTGTGGTGGTGGCCAGCCACATTAGAAGCCATGGCCTCACGTCAACTGCAAATTTTCAGGTGTGCTCTTCTTGCTCTGTTTATCACCCTATTGCTCATAAGCTCTATTTTCATGTTGCACTCAGCATCTCTCAGTTTAGTGCTCTGTCAGATGAGAACCCCTGAGAGCATCCCCCACCTGATAGAATGAAAACCACAGTGCAGTGCTGCAGACACAGTTTTACTGCCAGAAACGTGACTGGGTTTTGCCTGCTTCCCTCCTGGCACCCATCGATTGACTATATGCAAACAAATATGGGTTAACTTCTCTCTGCTCCTAGAGCTGTGCTTTAGATTTCCTATTTTTCCATCTGGTTTCCTTTCTTCCTTCCACAAATAACTCAGAGCCAAGGAGTGTGCAGAATTTACAACATTTGGGGCCTAATGGATTAAGAACGCTAAGAAGCAGAGAAGAACCTGCTCAGTACCACTGGGCTGTTCCTACAAACTTTAACTTTGCCTTGTTGTATTTTTTTCCCACCAGCTGGAATGATTCTCATCCAGCCGTTGCACTGTTGTCCCTCAGTTCAGGGTTTAGGTCCTTGCCCAGAGAGCCAGACCCAATGAGCACATGGAGCCAAGATCCACCTTCTAACCTTTGATGCCATACTCAGCAGAAAAGGGTGCTAGGTGATAGTTTGCAAAG
Source organism: Corvus kubaryi (assembly GCF_017639235.1). NCBI lineage: Eukaryota > Metazoa > Chordata > Aves > Passeriformes > Corvidae > Corvus > Corvus kubaryi. The sequence goes on along the minus strand of NW_024581116.1, from coordinate 12,861,879 downwards.
CTGCTTTTTTGGACAGTTTATGGGCTTTTATAGAACTTACAACAAAGAAGAAATTTCACAAAACTCGTTCATTGATCAACTTAACCTATGCATTTCTGCACATGCTCTGAGGTGATTCATTTTTGTTGACATTCACATGCTCTTGTCACTCTTGTGTTACCTTGCTGGGAGTCTCCACTTTGAGGACCACAGTACCATGGCTGGTTTCTTCACAGACCTAGTCCATTCTGGGTCCATCCCTTTTTATCAATGACATGTTGGTCCAAGAGTGCTGTCATGATGCACCCGTGGCACAGGTTGGTCGCCTGTAGGAAGGAACTGCACTTTGTCCCATTCACTGTTTCACTGTTTCATTTGTAGGTGAAATAGGTGCAACCTAGGAAGGTTTTTCCTTCTCCTAGACCAGAGGCCATCTGAACTTCACACCCAAAGTGAAGACTGCCTGCCACTGTGAAAGCTCAGGAGGAAGAAGTTACTGAATCATGGCTTTAGTCTCCTGGAGAAGCTCCTAGACAGCCAGGGGAGGGGTGAGATACACACCCTCAGAGCAGCTCCACAGCCCTTTGGAGAGCTCAGCATACTCCCTTATCTGCCTACAACCAGGACAGCATCCCACCCAACTGCAGCTTCATGATACTGCTCTCCCAACAGAAATACAGCCCAGGGTGGCAGAGGAGACTTGGTGCAGATATTCGGTCTCCTTCTTTCAGCAGAAGACCACCCAAGATAACCACAATATCTCCATGTCCATGGTTGCCAGAGTAGTAACAAGCAATGCTGCATGTGAGGTGTCAAAAGGGAGGGGAGAGAGGGATGGCTGGATATCACAACACAAGTGACACATGGATTCAACATGTTGCATCACACAAGTTTAAAATAAGGTTCTTTCTTCTACCTGTTGTGTTATGAGCCATAAAACTCCTTTGTTTTGCTGAGAAGAGAATCTCCGTTGCCATTTCAATATGCTGCAGTGAACTATATTAATGTGCAATTAATTGTAGAGATTAATCATCAGGCAGTGTTATCAGATGAACACCATGACATACACGAGCATAGGCTAACCCCTGGTTCATGCTTTGGCAGGCTGAGGAAATGATTCTCGTGTGGCTGAGCCAAGCTCTCAGGCTGGGTGGCCCACATCTCAAGGGTGACCTTGATTCTTTCATATGCTGCATCCACTTGGTTTCAAACACACAAAGTACCTCAGCAGTCCCAAAAACTATGTCATCTCATCCAGCATTTAGTTCCAAACAAATCTCCATTATGAAAAAAGTGCTGCTCCACCTGACATCACTGAGCACCCAGCTCTGTTGCTGCACCTCTCATATACACATTTTTGGTATATAAGGCTATGATTTGACTACTGACACAGCTCAACACTCTGTGATTTGCCAAGTTGAATGACTTAATACAGCTGGATCAGCCTGAACACTGAACAGGGGACACCAAACCCAGGCCACCCAACACATCTGGCTAATATTAAATAAACTCAACTAGCTCTTCTGCCTGCACTCTTTCCTTCACAGAGAAACGTTGCTCCTCTTTTCTGGATCTGACTTATACATAGGGAAGTTAGCAGCCATTTTGGGCCAAGAACAGCAAAAGGATTTGGGCACTGGTGTCCTATGGAGCTGTCTTAACCATAACCTTGTTTCACTGAGTTTGTATAATTAGTGGGATCAAAAATTGTCCAAATGCCAAAAAAACCCTCTTTTGTCTTCATGTGAAGAACACACCTGCATTCTTAAGAATGCCCATGTGTGCCAGATCAAGGATCCATCTATCTCAGGATCTTTTCCTTTCCTGGCAAAAAAGAGATGCCAGGAAAGAGTATAAAAGGACAAGCTTATAATACTGCTGCTCCAGGATGTTCTTCCGCCCTTCATGGATATCCTGGAGCAGAGGTTGCGGTTTATATTTAATAACTATCAATGGATAATTCTTCCATGAATTTGAGCTCATGTAAACACTGAGCACCTACCACCCCTGGCAGCACTAGGTCCCACACCTTCGCCTCCTCCCTGGGAGCACAACTGCCTCTTTTCCTTTGCACTGACCTTGCCATCTGGGAGTTTCATTTGGCATCCCCTGATTCTGTTACTGGAAGATACAGTGATCCCCTAGGTACTTTCTTCCTAGCAGTCATGAATTTGTGGATTTGTATTGCATCCTCCTCCAGCCATCTCTCTTCCCAGTCAATTTCACCCCCTGGACAGGACCCATTCTTTACCTTTTATCAGCCCTCTGGTCTTTTCTGTACTTTTTCAGCACTGCTATCCATGCAGGAACTTTAGAAAAACCTCACAAATTAGAAGGCGTGCCCAGCTATGGACAGCTAGAGGATCTAGAGGAGCAAACAGAATGGTGCCGCTCTTCATGCTGAGGGACAATCCCACACTTGACTCCTGGCCCTGTCCCCTGCTTACCCAGACTCGTATTTCACTCTTTGGCAGAGCGCTGCCATGGCACCTTTCTCTCTGTGTCCTCACCCATGAGATGCCTGTCCCTGGCTTGGTCCGTGTCCTGCTGCGCAGCCATGTCAGGCATGTGGCCGCTGTGGGAAGACCAGAGGCTGATGCTCAGAACCACAGATGCAGGGGGTGCCCCATCTCATTCTCCAAACAGCTTCATAAGAAGGACAACCTCCACCATGTGGAATTCATTCTGTCTGGACTGGCACCAACAAGGACAACTTCTCTGGGAATGCTGCAGCACCTCTGGCTGGTGAACAGGCTCTCACTGGCACCAGGAACCCTGGTGCTCCCACCTGCCCAAGCCCTGGACCAACACCAACAGGTCCCAGGCAGTTTCTCCTCAGGCACTGGTCTGAGATTCATGAAAAATCATTGAACACATGATAATCTGAATGCAGTATTTTGGACAGTGCAGTGATAACATTTTCAGAGGGAAGAACTGAGGTCAGTCAACATAAAGCTCCTGATGAAGAAAACCCAAAGAACTCTGCAGTGTCAGGAGGCTGAACGATGGGCTGGCCAGCAAAATTCAGGGTCCACACATGGAAAGTGGCACACATAGGAATGTCAGCTCTAAAAACATACAAGCAGCAAGAGGCTTGGCTTTACCATGGAGAAAACATAACTTGGAGTCATGTCTCTCTGAAATGTGACCTTGGTGTGTGATATGCCTGCAGTTATTGTCACCAGCAGTGAAGAGATTGTGCAGGTCCATGAAACTTTTCCAGGAACATAATAAGCATGAACACAAGTATGGAACAGCTTTGCCATGAGGAAAGGGTAAACAATATTGGAAAACAGAGTTAAATTTCTAAAAGAATGATCCTGTGAAGGAGATGGATTAAGAGAAAATATTGAGCAAGTATTATAATAAGGTGAGAACCAAGGGCCAGCTGGAGAAATCATTGTGCAGCAGATTTGGACCAAACAAAAGCATGTTATTAGCCATTGACTAATTGCATTGTGGAATTCATTACTACAGGCTTCTGTAGAGCCCAGAGTGGGGTTCAATGCAGGGTTTTAAAATTTGCAGTTCCTAAATGACTGAGAGACAAGTTCGTGGTGAACGGATACACCCATCCCAATGGATCAATTGTCTCAAGCTCCACAAGAGTGAGACTTGGAAAGCACTGAGTGCTTTCCAAGAAACGAGATGTCCCATGTATGTGTCCATGTGAACTCTTCACCTCAGCATTCACTTGTGATTAGGCAGCTCTCAGCTTTGATGGCCAAAGGTAGTTCTTACACTCCTATGGGTCACTTTGCGTTCAACAAAGCAGCATTTTAACAAATCCTTTACTAACTCTAGTAAAAAGCACTGCAAAGACATTTTTCTGTAGAGCTTTGCTCCTTCTTGTCTTGCACCAAGGATCTTCAGGCAAACCACTCCACACAGGCAATCGTCTCAGCCTTGCCAGTACAACTTTGGCTGCATAATGAAAAACACAAGCAAACAAATGCACACAGCTTTTCTCCAAAGCCAGCGTGAGCTGCATGTGCCAGTGATGGTTTCTGTGTTGCCTTTTCATGAATGCACACAAACAAATGAATGATTGCATATACACAGACAGGTCTGTGGCCAGGAAAGCCACACTCATAACCAGACAGCTGAGAGGAAGGCAGGGTAGGGTGGAGCAGAAGTCTGAAAACTGCAGGGAGACAGCAGGAGCCTTGAGCTCCTGTCTCAAGAACTGCTTTGGGGAGCAGCCACAGAGGTTTGAACACTGTCTGTCTCTCTTTTGGAGAACAGGGAAGAGGTGAACGAGGAGCCATGTGCCAGAATACTGCAACAGTCTGCTTGCTCCAGCATAACCCCAGCCCGATGGTGCTGCCCTTCCACACCACCCTCTTGAGCCAGCTTGTCCCACACCTTCACTTTGGGAAAATCACACCTTGTGAAACCCCATGTGGCAGAAAGGACACTGTGAGAGGATTTTGGCACTTGCAACTTCTGCCATTTTGAAGCACTGAGGCAATGTACTGGTGTTCTCCTGGCTGGATTTTGAGTGGATATATGGATTCATCTAGGTTTGCAAGTGACACAGTCACACTGGGCAATGAGGAAACACCATGAATTGCACAGAAAGAAAGTGACTTTGGTGATACCTCAAATGAGCATGCTGCAGGCAGAGGGCTTATACTGGATTTCTTTATTCCTTATGCCCACACTAATAACTGGGTAGAATCATTAACATGATCCCTGGCGGGATTTTAACCCAGGCCAGCTAGCGCTTGCCCAAGAGCTTCTTAGGCACAGGCTGGGAGTTTGCGTGGGGGAGAGATCATTCCCCACAGGTAGTTAGGATGTGGCCGTCGTGGTTTGGAAGCTAAGGGACCTTAGCAGGGAGGCTTCGGTATGGTCATGCCAGCCAGCTCCAGGGGTAGAGGTCAGACCTTGCCCAAAGAAATTCGAGTAGATTTAGCCCAGGAGCTCTGGACTCCTTTGGCACTCGAGCTAATTCATCATGCGTCACTCCATTTTTGCCTCTCCTCCATCATGCAAGGGCCAACGGTGCCAGTCATGCCTGTTGAGGTGTGTTTGCTTATTGCTGCACTGTATCAACCGATGTGTGTCATGGAAAGCCTTGACCTTCCTTATTTAGCTTTGCTAAATGCTTCATTTACACTTGTGTGCACTGTTTTTTCCTGCTCAATGTTGGAGTTCCTTGTTTCCACATTGAGCCTATTTGTGCTAAGATTTCCTGCCTTTTTGCTGAGTAGTTTTGACCTTCATTCAATAAATCAATAATCGTCCCAGAACTTCATCACAGCCTCCCCTGAATGCCCCTGCCTATTGTTCCAGCACTTATTTTCCACAGCATTTCAGCAACAGCTTGCCTGGAATTTTGCTGAAATACATGGTTACTGCATTGCTCTCAAATATGGATTAAACAGAGCATCAGTTCATGGGGTGTTTCTGCTCAGTCCCTAACCCAGCCATTTAACTTGACAAAACCCACTTGTGTTGCAGTCAGTTCATCTCTTTCTTCTTCCAGGCAGGCTTGCAAAGTCAGGTCTGGGACCAGGTGGACTGTGTGTTCTTCTGTCCAGCTCAAAGGGTGACATGCTGGTTATCAGATCTTCTGTTATATCTCATGGTGAGAGCAGAGCCTTGCAGGAGCAGCCACCTCCTGGAGGCTCTTTCCAGGGAGGGACACTGGCTCCTTCAGTCTTCCCCAGTCTTCCTCTTCAAAAAATCCTGTATGTCCAGCAGCTCACAAAACAACCTACCAAAGAAAGCATAGACAGGTTCATGGACTTCAGCTCACAGAAACAAATGCATTTCCATAGCTCAGCCTTTTTTGACTGTATATTCAAACCTAAGAACAGATTTCTCAACTGAAAAGGAAAACATAAAATTCCAAACATTTCTCAGGATATTTATTTTCCTCCAGAATAACAACTCTTTGTCTCCACAGGAGTCCAAAATGCTGTATTTTTTAAGAATTCACCCATGGTATTCAATTAGTGAATTCTTTTCCTGAATTAGACTGCTTTCCACTTCAGTTTAAAAGGGGAAATAGGCCCTGAGCCAAAGGTTAGATCTAAATTCAGATCTACAGAATGGTGCTGTTTCCATCTTTGTTTGTATTTGGGCTTGTCTGGCTTCCTAGGGTGAAACTCCTCTTCCAGATTTGCACAACAAACATCAGCTCTGCTATTGTGTTCTCTGCTCTCCCTTTGGCAAATCACTTGCTGGAAATCAGCACATCTAGGGAGATCAGTCCAAACTGCCATGGGAAACTGGCTATTTTTCTAAAATACATGATACAGATCAACCACAGGTTACTGCCTAGATTACTAGTTTGTGGTACTCATGAGATCAGACTAGGTCATCATGAAGGTGCCTTCTGGCTTTCAAATCTATCACCCTAAATAATGCATTAATGAAGTAACATGGAACAAAGCCACATTTGTTCATGTGTAAGGCATGTTAATGATGTTCCTTTCAAAAGATGCAGCAGTGGATTGATGCACTGGATTTCACCTCTAGGGACTCTGACTTTGGTTAGGAGACAAATGAGTTTGATAGCATCAAGTAAATACTCAATGGATATTCGCCTCCATCCCCAAAACCATCATGCAATTTGGCAGGAGCAGCAGTCTGTGCTCACGAGACGTCTAGAGGTGCTCAGGGCATTGGCAGTCCCGTGGGAGGAAGCATCTGGCTGTGCTGTGCCTGGAGTTACTCAGTGCTCTCACCCTCCCGCTTCCCCAAGCATCAGCAACACTCTACTCCCCAGAATCACTCCAAAGAAAACATGAAATTAAAGCTGAAAGAAGGGGAAAAAGATATTTATTTGGGTTCATGAAGTGGACTAACACTGGAGATGGACTGAACTACACACTGTATCAGCTTTGATGCATTATTAGAATTGTGAAAACTTTCAGTGTTTCAAGGAAAAGATTTTTTCCAGGTGCAAGATCAAAGTCATAGCTAAATAATATTGGGTTACAGAGCAGAGGACTTTCAAACGGCTGGTTTTGACTGTTTTTGTATCTAGAAATGTTGTGATAGGAGCAGCCCTTTTTTACGAGGCCCAGTAACAACAATGTAAATCAAGCATTAACCAGAAGTAGCAAATTATCTACTTTTTAAAGAGACTTCCACTGATGCTGTTTTTTAGGGAAGGAAAGAAGGAGTTCTGTTTTTAATAGCATAAAAATACTTGTCCAGGAGGCAGCATTGTATCTTTGTCCCAAAGCATAACAATGTTAGATATAAACCAACAGCCCTAAAACAGCTGATAAAACTACATATGGGGGTGTTTTGACACAGAGCTGCTAGGACACAACTCAGACTGAATCCTTACCCTTGTCTGAGAGGTTTCTAGACTTCTCTACATAAAGTACTCATGTTAAAAAATGAGAGACATACTAGTCTGTGCAAAATAAGAGGTATGGAAAATCTGCCTGCAAAGTGTGTCCTTGTTAGATGGGACATTTAATTTCAGCAGTCTTCTGGACACAGAGATGATGACAGTGGCAGCTGAATTTGGTTGTGAAGCAGCAGCATTCACAGCAACAGGACTGTGGGAGCACGGACTACAAAATTAGACATACAAGGACAGCTAACTTCACGCTTCTAAAAATCATGCATTCAGTCTGAACTGGTTGTACACATTCCCTCTGTAGGTGAGGCAGAGAGGCAAACACCTCCAGAGGGTAAGTCATCCTGTCCTAAGACAGGTGCTTAAGGCAGTTGCTGAACTGCCCAGCAATGGTGCGTTTTTTTCCTTCCTGGCTCATAGAGCCAGAAGAATTCATAGAGCCAAGACACCTAATTTCCAGGTGGTTAAGACAGTGAGATGCTTCACCCCACAGCTAACTTACCTAATCATCCTGACTCCCGTTATGTTTCCAGACAGGAAGAACAGCCAAATACTTCAGTCTTGGATAAGTTTATATGAAGAAACAAAACAAGAAAGAACAAAAGTAAGGTCTTCCTCCAGGACACGGACACAGTTTTTCTCTCTCCTGGAAGGATTTCAGTGGAGAGAGTGAAATGGCTGCCTCCCCATGTTCAGGACAGCCTTGGTTTTCTGCATAAGGTTAAAACACAGCCTTTTGTACAGACTCCCCCTTGCCCATGGATGATTTTGCTATCTGAATGACAGTCCCATAGATTTCTTTAGAAAAAGAAATCTAAAGATCTGCTTCCTCCACTAATTGCAGACTACCGTAATTTTGGGCCAAATTCAATTGATGCCACAGAGAAGAGAATCCAGAAGTAGTACAGACTCTCCTCTTAACCCCTTCAGGAAGCATAGGCTGTTCTGAGGATGGCTTTTTCACTGTCAAACTTTAAGATCAAAACCATGGTTGAGGAATTTTTTTTTTAAGTGCCCTTAATGCTAATGGGCTTCTCTAAAAAGATGACGTGATTTGCATCCCTCCCCATGCAGCCAGACTGGTGGGGTTTGAGTAGCAGGCACATCAGGCCTGGCCATTACCATATAAACTGTAACTATGGTGCAAGTGATTCCCAACCATCAAAAATCAATAATCCTACTCTTTAGCTGTAGGAGGGTCATTATGACTGTATGCTATCCCTGAGCCTGACAGTCAGACCTCTGTTCCTCCAAATTGCTCCACCATGCTGAACTTCTCAGCTCTGCTATAGAGATCTATTCTCCTTGGGAAGGAAACCAAACTCTGCTGAATGGGGTGCTAGACCCCACAGAAGAGAAGGTCAGCAGCAGTGTTTGTGCCTGCTAATGACACCCCTTTACAGTGAGCACAGATGGACACAGAAGCATATTCAGACAAATAAAAGGCTGGATTCAGTTTATTCACAATGAGATGGTGTTTGCTTCTTTCTTGAGAGAAGCTTTAACATGCAAGTCAAGCAAGGCCAGAACATTTCAGAAATCCAGTTCCCGTTGCAAGAATGATGTCAGGAAAGTATTTATTTATTTGTTTACATGATTATATATTCAAATGCATGCATACATACTGGGCTAGAATGTGATAAACTTGTAAGACATGAGAGGCCAGAAAAAGTGTACCTATATCTGTGCACATACTTATGAATGTACAAATATGCTAACCTGGATAAATAAATAGAGAGAGAATAAAAGATAGAAAAGAACATGAGGAAAATCAAGAAAGAGGCAAAACAAAGAATGGTAAGAAACAGGCAAGAAATCCATGGAGTAATTGAAGTTGTAAATGTGACTTACATCATACATCCCATTTGGCCAGGATGCCTTTTCCATCACAGAAGGAAACAGAGGGAACAGTGTTGAGCACTACAAGGCCCTGATTCAGATACAGATCTGCAAGGTCGTATAGCAATGCTCAAATGCAGTGACTGAGAATGGGTACTGGACTGCTCTCTTTGGCACAACCCTAGATCTGGAACAGCCTTGCTGGAGCCAGTGAAGTTACTTCAGAACTGTACCAGTGCAAACAGAGATAAAATCTTCTGAGGATTTAAGTAATCCTAGAGAAGGATTTGGTCAAAGGAAGCAAAGCAAAAACAAAGGAAGAATGCGAGCATTTTTCTTCACACTCTTTGAAGAGTTGTGTCTTTTACAAGGGAGTAACCTAGTCTACATTTATACCCATGTTTTTCTTCCACAATTTACTCCAGAGATTTTCTTAAAACAATAAATAGGAAGTACTCTCACATACAGCTGTGCAGGATATCTAGTTCACAAGCCATTTTTCCAGGGTGGGAGCTTGTCCGTTAGGCATCACAGTCATGGAAAAGAAAACACCAAATGTGATGCAGGAAGCAACATTGCTGGCTTTCTCATTTACCATCCATTCAACACCAGAGTTGGACAAGATATCCCTAGGTGACTACCTATATGACAATGAGATGCGTTCCAGATATTTTGACCCAGGGAAAGTGCCATCAGCCTTCTGGCAGTGGTCCCGTTAACTTTTGTAATGAGCTACTCAAGATAAAATGCAGACCACCTGAAGTTACTCTGCAGCAGCACTTAATCTGGGATCATTCCTTAAGAACTTTGAAGTTCCTAAGATGATTCCCAAAAAAGTCCTGATCTGGACAAAGAGTGTGGGATAGGGACAAGTTTATGCACTAAAAGTCCAAAACTTTTAATGGGTCTGATTTGGCAGGTGTGCTCAGGGGAAGCCTACCCATAACAAGAGCATTAAAATCAGTCCAGAGCACATCTTAGCTTGCTTTATCCACTTCTGGGAAATATCTCTATGCCTAGAACAGTGCCTGCTTCCAGTGAGACCTGGCTTCCAGTATCACTGGGCTGCGTGAGTATGAGCTCTTCTCTTGCACACAGAGAAGAATATCCTGGCCATGGGGCTACATTGTGTCCCTGGCATTCAGGGGGCAGGAAAGAGGTATATGTATTTATTTATATTTATATATTAAAGCTGGGCCACATGCAGCCTGGGCTGCAAGTCTAATAAGGTTAGAAGATGAATGAGTGAGAAGCAGCCTCATCATCAGAGGACTGAAACAGACTGGGCTATACCCAGAGACTGATTACACTGAACTGGAAAACACTAGATAGTAAGCTGGATCTCTTTCTGAGCTGTGCTCAGCTGGTCTCCATGAAAGAAGAGAGGTGAATTTGAGTCAGCTGAGTACCTCCCTGAAAGGAATATAGCCCACATGGATGGGCTTTATGTAAGTAAGATTTTTTTAAGTGTGATGCTGTTCTGAAAAGCAAGGAGAGGAAAATGGGATGGTAGGTCTCCAAGTTGATTCTCTTGATGACAGATCAGATACATCCTCCTTGCAGAGGAAAATGAGGGGAAGGTTCTCCACTTACCTTCATCTGTAGTCAGATTGGTTGTTTTATTTTGTAGTCATTAATTCCACCTGATTTTGCCCAGGGAAAAAAAACCAACCATTTATTAAAGAATTATTCTGATAATGCAGTAAAGGACTAAAATTCAGCTTTCTATCTTACAGAGCAGGGGCAATACACCAGGGTGAGCATTAACAAAAAGTGAGTAAGTATATACTGATACGGTACAGTGATCAGCAGTTAGCATTCTCTACATACACGGGATTTGATGAAAAAAAGGTTATTTTTCTCAGCCATGTTCCCAGGCACACTGGAATTAAACAGTAACTTCAGAAAATCTTCAGATTAAGCTGTGAGTTTTCTTTTCCAGGAGGTCTTTGTTTGTCTCCTTGCAGTATTTCACACTTCGCATGTGTCTGTGTCCCCATGCACAAAACACATGGAAGGCTGAGTCCAGATCTGAAGTCCCAAGCCCTGGAACATGGTTAGGTGGCAAAGAAGCTATGTTTGAGCCACAGCAGCTATACACAGCCATGTTCTTTTTTGCAGTGTTCCTAAGCACATTCACATTAATGTCATTAGCTGTCCTTGTTTGGCAGGAGCACTTTTGATATATCCCATTAAATTTGTGCAGCTCATTCACCAAACAGATGGTGGTGGCTCATGCACCAAAACATCCTATACTTTCTCTTGCAGGAGGCAACCAATGCTAAGCACCTGAAGTCTCACAATGTCACCACAATGCCACTACACCAGTGACAGGGTTGGCACCAGACCAGCTGGCTGGGCCTGAGCCTGGTTTCACTCTGCATCTACAAAAGAAGAGCTAAGCCAGGCAAGAAGAAAATTCTGGCACTCAGTGCTGGCAAGCACCATGGCATTATTTATTATTTCATGCATTTTCTATCTTCTGCTCATACAGTCAGTTCAGATCACTTTTGTCTTCCAGAGATAAATTAAAGCCCACAATGGGCTTCAGACCAAATTTGATGAAAAGCTGCTTAAAGAGAGCAAGAATTTGCCCCTCTACCTTTGCTCTGATTTAAGGAAGCATGCATGCCCAGATCATTTCACCTGAGGTAGCCAAGCATTAATTAATTACATAAAAGCATTTGTGAACCTGTTAAATCTGTTAGATGAGCAGTGCTGCTATCTCCACCATCTCTCTAAACGTTTTAATTAATTTGGGGGAATTTACACATGTACATTGTCTGCCAAATTCAACAAAACTTGCTTTATAAACTAATAATAGCATTTGCTTTCACTGTGGAGTTATGCAAGCTCTGTATGTGCATGCAAGTGGAGTGGGTGCTGGCCACAGCACAGAGCTGGGTTCTGCTAGTGATTTACCAACAAACCAATGTTCTCATCAATATTAGTTTCATATTTCTGTCAGTAGAGGTGCACCATGTGTGAAAATGTGTGTGCAGCATCTGACAGGATCAACACATCAAAAATAGTCTTTTTTTTTTCCTACAGGCTGAGAAAAAGAGCAATTTGTTTTCTCAGATTGATGCAGAGCTGTTGGTGAGGCCTCAATGACTTGTGCTGTCCCGTTTTTCTGCTGCAGGTTCCACACTGCATTCAGGTAACACAACTGTAATGGCATATCAGGGCTCTGCTGCTGCCAATGAACGGCTGGTGCATGATTTTTAAAGGAAAAATTACTGTCCTTTTTGGCAGACATTGAGAGGATAACTCATTAATTAGGCAGCCTGAAAAGCAAAATAAAATCCTAATCACCTTCAGTAGATTAGCACACAGGATGAGAAACAAAGCCTGCATAAATGTGAGGAAAATTCACTGAACAGGGCAATGTAAGTTCAGACTGCATCGCAGCAAAGTCCTGATCCTCTACTGCTCTGACGGCATTTTCCTCTAGCACCTGGACTAGACAGCATAAAAGCACTCATCATGGAAATTCCCCATGCACCATCACAGGTGTCTATCCCAAGTTTCATCACCTGCCCCATAGTCCTCATGCCTGGATGGGAGGACAGGGAGGTGTCCTGGAGCATCCCGAGGGCCCTGGCCCCCAGCACCTGAAGCCACAGCCCCTTGGTGTCTCACAGTCTTTCATGAATCTCTCCTCGCCCCACCTTTGCAGGTATAGCCCCACTTCACAAGGCTGAGGGGAAGGCATTTCCAGCAGCATTCAGTCACTCAGATAGGCATCTGGTCGGTCCCCAATCTTCAAAGGTGCTGAGGCTGTGCTGCACTGCAGCTGGAGCTGAAGTGCCCCTACACTTGGGGTTTTCTGCAGTTTAACTACATCACTCCAAATCCACCTAAATAAACTGATACAACTTTTCTTGTATAGACAAGACCCTAATCTCTCCATTTAATCTGTTCCTGCTATTGTTCCTCCTGGCCTGGGCCTCTTGACAGCCCAGAGCACTGAGGTGCTCAGCTTCCTGGGGATGAGCTGGGATCTACCCTGTGAATTCATTTCCACTTGTGGCTGGCGTTGGACTTGCACTCCAGGTCCCTCAGGCAGTATTTGTTCCGACGTTTCCAGCCCATTAAACATTCAAAATGCATCTCCTTAATTTATCTCCTTCCCTTGATACTATCTTCCCCATGTTCCTTGGTGATTTCTTTGTCATGACAACCACTTTTGACAAAGTCCTCCCTTATCCAGCTGTAGCAGGCACGATGAAGTTTGGTACACCACATCACACTGTGGGTCTGTCAGATTGCATCTCCTGCCTTTGACAGGCCCTGCAATCCCATTTTTAGAGAAATGTGGGGAATCCCATCCCATCACCAGTCTGTTAGAAAGTCATTGGTGCTGTATTGCCTGCCCAGCACTGCCTGCTTGCTGCTGAGAGCATCTGCATGGCTCCCACATAGATCTGCTGCACTGGGCAGCTCTGTCCTTCATGATGAACCCACAGCTGCTTGTGCACATAATATTGTGCCATGCCAAGCAAGGACCGGCTTAGTTTTCCCTTTTTCCTTACAATTGCTCACTCCAGCCAGACCCTTGCTGTCCCCTGCAAACCAGTGAGCTCCCACTCCAACCCAACCTTCACCTCTGCAGCTCCTCACAGCACTCTAGCCCCTTGAAATAGAACACAGTGCAGGGAAAAAAAGAGAAACGAATAGACCCTGCAAGAAAGAGGAGCCCAGAAACAGTGTTTTGGGAGCACTGACCTTCTGGTGTCCCTTGACTGGGGGAAATTGCTGCAAGAAGAAGCTGGTATTGAGGTCCTATGCTCCCAAGCCTGTTGATTGGCCACATTTGCTTGAGCAGATGACTCTGTATTAAAATGAGGTCAGGGTCCTGTTGGAGGTATCATTCCAGGTGACCACTTAGCTGTGCCCTGCTCTGACCTCAGCATGGATAAACCATAGGAGACAGCAAGTGGGAGTCAGCATCTGGCTGGAGTCAGACTTGTCTAGTGGGAGGTAGCAGTTGTGTTCTATAGAATCTGCTATCATGGAGGCTCATGACCAGGTCTTCTGAGCCCAGCTTATTACAAGAAAGTAATAATCAGAACCATAATCTTAAATCAGTCTGTATTTATGCAAACCCCTTGCTTTTCCTGCCTCAGTTCCTTTGCAATATTTCCCAACAGTACCCAAAACTAAATGTGCAGACAGTATCTTCTGAGAGACAAGAAGAAATATTTTCCATTTAAGATTTGGAAATCAATTTGCAAAGTTTCTGCAAGATGGTCCCCAAATCTCACAAGGCACAAATGTGCATCTCTGTGTTAATAAAGGTGTCTCTTAACATCCCACGGGGAACACATCGCAGCACTCAGGACTGTGCAGATGATGCTTCTCACCTGCAGTCCTCAGCACTGATCCACTTGGGTTGCCAAGAAAAGTGACAGCACGTGACAGTGCTCACCCACCACTGGCTGTGGGTGCGTGTGTGCGCTGGGTCACATCCCTGACAGTCGGCATTTCACTTACCATTAAGGGTACCAGCTCCTCATTCATGTGAATGTGCATCTGTGTTTGACATACCGTGTAAGAGGAAAATACCAGAAGGGAAACTTGAGCAGACACATCTGCAGGATGTGCAAATCAAGCACAGAAACAAGGAATTTGGCAAGTCTCTCAGGAAATGATGATAGTGATTTTTTTTCATCTCATGCCTTTTACTTGTTCATCCGGGACACTGTTTCCTATTTCAAGACATTTCCACATTGCATATCTGCTGGGAATGTAAACACAATCCAGGATTCAGCTACTGCTTTTTCAGGAGAGAAACATCTGCTTTCCAATGTCACCACTGGCCACAGCCCACAGGGGGAAGCACTTAGGGGAGGAGTAATGCAGCTCGACATCAGCCAGACAGACCACAGCTCCATGTTGAATTCATGCTGTGTGAGCAGGGCAGGCAAGCTCTCCCTCTCCTTATCTCACTTTCCATCCCGTGCAGTTGGGGAACGAGGCTTGGAATAGTCCTCTGGATGACCTCTGATGTAGTCATGTTTGGTAGCTTCCTCTTGCAAGCAAGGCATTGCTGTGGCCCAGCTCTGTGTTTGGAAAAGGGTTCACATCTCCCTGCTGTGGAAAACACAAGGCTAAAAGAGGGGAGGTGTGGGGGGTCTGGAAGGGAGAATTCGGGATGCAGTGGCTCTGGGACCAGTCAAGACTTGCAAATGGTGAAGCGGGGAGTGCACGTCAAAAGCATGGGGGAAAAATAAGTGTCATGTCCTGCTCACCACTCACGGTGCTGGAAAACATTGTGGTTAGAGATGCAATGGACAAGGATGGAATTTTTCCCATTGGAATTAATATACTGAGGGTGGAAAGAATGCATGCAGGAACTTAAAAGAAGTGCACAGGGACAGTATCTATGGTGTGGAGCATGGAGACAATGGGGACAGAACCATCAAGTAAAGGTTTTCAGAGGCTGATTTTTAGGAACAGAAAGGTCTTACCTGCTTTTCCCGTGAAGCTGACAACTCAATGTGCACCCTCTTGCAGGAGATACTATCCTACCTCTCCTGAATGATTACTTTTTTTTGTCATCACCTTCCTAAGGTGAATAAATCTCAATAAAGCCAATCAGGTACAAGGGATGGGAAAATGGATCAGTGATGAAAGTTAGCAGAGACTCATGAGTGGTGAGACTCCAAAACTGCAGGCAGGAGTGGTGAGACTCCAAAACTGCAGGCAGAGAGGGGCCAGGCAGCAGAGCATTGCTGTGCTTCCCAGCCTGCCTTCCCCTCTGCAATGGACCTGCTTTCCATATAAAAACCCCCAGGTTTCCTAGGCCCTCATCATCCCACACTGGTTACTCCTTCAAGGTGGCAGCAAGTGAATGAAGGAGGGCAGAAAAACTCTTCTGCCTTCACAGGATAGTGATGAAGAGTAAAGATCCTTGCTCTTGATGTTCCCCACAGCTGTCGTACAAGGGACACTTTGTACCCAGTACCACAGTGAAAATCCATATCATACATTGGGCAGAGCACAGGTTGTGCAGGTACTTCGTTTTTTGCTTAGGTTTACAGCTTTCTCCATTAATATAATCTCATTTGGTCCTCCCTGCACTTGCCTCACTTTGGCATGATGCTATCAAAGCAGTTTGCTGTCCTCTTTAAAGTCTGTCTCACACTGTAGACATTTGACCCCTTCCCTGATATTACATCTCTGCTGCATTTTCTGCTTCTGCAGACTCATACTCTCTCCCAGTGCAAAGCTGTGCAGTGATGTGGCAACTTTACACTCCTTGAAGTTTTGACCCTAAAAATCCACCCAAAAGGGCTGCTGAATTTGAAAAAAAAAATCCAAGATTTCCATTCCAGCTGTCCTCCTTTCCCTCTGCCTGGTCAGTGTACGGGTACCTCCTTTGCTTTATGCTGCCCCCTCTGAGGTGAATGGAGAAGATCACCTTTTCTCAGGGGGCTAATTCTGGCTCATTGGATTCTGACATTGAGCTGGGTTAAGGAAAACATAGAATAAACAGGGCAGGTGCTCCTGTAGATAAACTCATAATGGGCTGATACAAGAAATTTCTGCCATTTACTATTACCTAGCAGATGTCACCTTGCTACCCTAGCCAAATCACAGTGACTCTTCAGGGGACAGTTTGCAGTCAGGTACCCTAAATTTAAACAAGCATCAGTGCCTGTTGGATGGTGACCTCTGGCCAGTGCCCAGCTGAGTACCCCACAGATCATGCCTGTACTTTCTCAGCCACCACACTACTACACTGCTACAGGCCCTCAATGAAGTGGTCTTAAATAAGTTCTGAAGTTAAAAACTGAACACAGCATTTCAGACAGAGAACCCTAATACAGCCTGTTAATTACCCACACAAGAATAAAATTGTGATAATTAGAAGATCAGATAATGGTGTCTGGGAAACACCAGAGCAACTGCAGCAGAATTGTTGGTTTAGTAATGAATGCATGTTAAGTACCCTTAAATACCTTATTAACAGCTGGGGTGTGATTCCCAGCGCCAGACTCAGTGTGCTAACAGCAACAAAACACATGGAGCTCTAAGATGAAATGCGTATTTCACACCTTTTTTATTTTTTAGAAAATTAGTGCAATGAAATCTCACAGAAAACAGTTTTTCACATCTTTTTTCATCATGAAAGAATTTGCATTCTTCAATATGGTGAAAATCACTGAGTTACACTCCTCACAGTTATTTAACTTTACCCACCCACCCACCCAAGACATGTGGGGAGAGCCCAAAGGGCCCTGAAAATCAGAGCAAGGAAGAGGAGAGGATGTGGCACCATTGCAGGAAATTGCCTTTTAAAAGTCACCAAATGGAAAATGCTCTCAATTTAGCAATCTTCTGGAGAAATAGGATCAGGGAAATACATGAAGTGGGTAGGAATGAAACAAATACTGTACCTGTAGCAGGGGAGTAGGGCACAGCCTCTAACAGAGACAAGCTGTTGGAGCAGTTGCTTATTCTGAAACAATTAGATTCACATCTGCTGGAAAAGTGAGCTAAACGCAGGCGACTACAAATCTGTTTTGAAACTTTGGCTGGAGTACTGTAGGGTATTCAGGAAAATAAAGCCTTTCCCATCAAGCGGTCTGTATCGGTAAGAGCAACGTTAGAGTAAGTAATCTGTGGCTAAACCAAAACCAAATAATGAGAATAGCTGCATCACTGGTTTTAAGCCTCTTTAAATCAAACCAAAGGAAAGAAAGTAGTAGGAACAGCAACCACTGAAGCAAATGGAGGGGTTATCCATCTCTGGAAAAGTTACAAAAATGTTCATCACAAAAGCCAAAGCCACTCCTGCAGACAGATTTCCGTCTCCAGTTTGCTCCAGCTCCCAGTGTGTCTGGCCACAGATGGGTGAGCTCCTGCTAGGAAGGACTACCTACCCCGTCTGGTTCCATTTTGCTGAATGTGATACCATTAAAACTTGCCTGTCAGAAGAGGAATTACTCCTTAAGTCATTTGCTGGCTGCTGGACAGCCCTCTGGCCAGACCTGGCACTGTGGCAGTATTGGGTAAGTGTCTGAAAAACACAGCCCAGATTTTAACCCAAATACTCTATAGATTCTGAAGGGGTTAAATAACCACCCAAACAAGCTGAAGAAACTTCACACAGTTCAGGACAAAACTGTAAGCCTATCATTGAGGGGGATGGACCATGGCAAAGGATATACCAATTGTGTTCACCAGACAAACTCACTCTAAGGGAGGGATGCAGCCAGGAGTGTGCCTTTTCAGCCCAGCACACATGACTAAGGTCTTTTTATTGCAGGGAATCCTGCTGTCACTCCCTGGAGAAACATTTTATCTTCCTGTCCGAAGCCTGCTATTGAATTACCAAGCTCTTTGCAGTTGGGAAAAAGAGTTCACTGTGACTGTTCCTCAAAGCTTGTGAAACCTAGGAAATGCTGAACACCCTTTTTTCAGCAACTGTAGGTACTGCATATAGATTAAAATAGGAACATAATCTAGGGAGTCATTCAGGGTTTTTCTTAAATTACTGAAGGCTGTGAAGTTGCCAAGCGCTTGCTCTGCTCCGGACATACTTTGATAGCCAACTGGCAAAACATTAGATTTGGGGGATAGGGATAAAGCTATTTAATCATTAACACCCTGTGTCTCCAGCCCATGATTCTAAAGGTAACGTCAGTCAGTACTTAATTAACAGTGATACAATTTCAAACTTGTAAGCCAGTGTTTTGGGTTGGGTAAGACTGAAGAAAGGGTACTTTCCAACTAAGGATTTCTTCTGCTCAGCAGATTTCTGTCCAGAATATTTTGTCTACTGCAACATTTTTATGAGAGGCTACTGAACTAAAAATGGGCTTTGGACAAAGCAGCAGCATTTATATATCTGTGAGAGTTACCTGTAAATGGATCCAGCATTCCAAGTTGTCACCTGGTGCACTCCCTGTGATTGCCCCAGGGATTTCTCCTTGCAGAGCTCATGAACTCAGGCTGGTCAGATGCCTCTGTGGCACTGCCAAGGCTCTGTCACCCATATCTCCTAGACCAAAGATGATCTTTGCAAGTTAAAGCCAACTTTTCAGCTTTGGACTGAAACATACCAACATAGTATATCAAGTGTTTTATTTTCTTGATGTTGCTACAGAAGGATGAGGACTGGCCAGTAATTCCAACAAAGAATAAAACAGCAGAATTAGTTCTGCTTCTTCAATACTGTAGTTCCCAAGCAGCTCTGGGAGATCTGAGGAGGCACCAGCCCTGGTAAAAGGGGAAGGGACAACATAATAGCAGCAGTCCAGCCACATCACTGCAGTCTCTTCAAGATGAAAGATTTCATGAGTCAGGGGACACTGCCCTTAGCTCAGTGAATACCCAGGGGGAAACTGAACACAGAACCACACACAGGCATACAGATATATAACTATATATACATATATATATACACCCACATATATGCGTGTGTCTGTGTCTTGTCTGCATCCATGTCCTGTGTGCTTTTTTCATATCTCAGTATACACTAAATGTCTGCCTACCGTCTTTACAATGCTTGTTATGTCTCTTTCACACACCCCTGAACATATGAAATCCAAACCCAGGGCTGTATCTTTCACTAGCCTGAGGCAGCTGGGCCCTTTCCTTGGAAAGAGTTGTAGTGAGTAGGAAATCTAATGTTTAGTCCCAGTGCTAAAGTGGGTGAAGAAAAAGATTTTCTTGCAGCTTCCTTAGAACAAGGAAAACAGAAAGGTCCAGCACAGAGAATCCAAATACAAGGGCCCCAAACCCATCAACCTAAAAGAGATTTTCTAGGCCTCTACCCCAGCAACACTGGGAGATGAAGTGCTAGTACCCAGTCCTAGGCAGCAGACCCTGGGTATGAGCCCATCCTCTGGAGAGGCAGCAACTCAGAGAGCCCCATGTCCAGCATTTCATTTTGGCTGGCTTTGGAAGCCTCCAGCACAGCCTAGGGGCTTTCTGCATCTCTGTCCAGCAGTACTGACCACTGCTGTGGACTGTATGGGGCTGGATATATGCACCAAGCTGCCTTTCCCGGGCTGTGGTGAGATTGTAGCAGCAAAGGGATGTGAGCCAGACACCTGCCTGATCCATCCCACCCCTCTTTTGGATTTGCTCCGTTTTTCTGGTGCCAGGAGGAAATAATCCAACCAAAAAATGCTCATCAGTGAGCAGTTTACCTCAGCAAAATGTTCAGAGCCAACACAGGCTCCTGGCCACGGCAACATCAACCTCTGTACAGCAGCCCTAGGAGTCACAAAGCACAGCACAGAAAGTGATCTCTCCTGAGCTTGCATAGTGCAGAACAGATTAGTCATTCCCATTAGCGGCACAGGATCAATTCAGTGGAATCATTTATCAGGTAAGTTTACCATCCACTTGTTCTTCATTGATTTACCTGGTCTCAGGGAGCTCCATTGTTTCCAGATGGATATGTGGTCACGGCACCACTTCCCACCCTAAAGTCATGTGCCTTGCCTGTTACCCCAACACTAAACCTAAGGCACGGATTGTTCTAATTCATTGTGTTTCTGACAGGTGCCTGAGGTAATGCCAGCAGCAGTGTGGGACTGGGCTTTGCTAGTAGTATTCTTCCAATGTTACCCTCCTCAAATTAAGGTTACCTCTTGCTGTGTCAGGTAAAACTGGAGTACAGGGAAAGAAATAACACTGTACTGACCAATCCTTTGTCAGAAGTTACTGCACTTTTGTTTTGCAAAACCTAAGGTGGCTTTTAAGAAGCTGCCATCTGCTTCTGCTACAACAGATCTCGCTGCTACTGGAGCCTGATGTAGGATACTGGGTTACCATACAAGCTGGCAAAGAAATATAAAGCAGTAAAAAGCTTAGTAGTCATAAGGCACTATGCAGCAGAAGTAAAACGGACTAATTAAAAGTATTTTTAAAGCTGTCCCATCACAGTTGTTTTATTTGAAAGCCATTTACTGAAAATGAGTATTTCCTCTCTAATTTGTGCTCCTTCTCAGGGGATTATCATCTCATTGCCGCATTTTGCACTGCCTGCCTGCATATGTGATGTGGCAGAGCACACCTTTCAGGGCTACACCGTCTGCACCAAAGAGGCAACTTGGAAGTTCAGAGTCAAGCTTACTGATAGTTTACATGTTTAGTCCTGCCTGGAGCCACAGCAGCCCTGCATTCCCCCTTCTGGGTCATACCAGGGCCTCCACAGCTAACAGCACCATGTAAAAGACTGCAGCCTGCTGAAGAGGTGAAAGGTCTGGGAATAATGTGGCACAAGAGCTAAAAGCCTGCTCTTAGTAAGTGTCCCAGCTCTTGTCAATGGTCTCATTGCTCCCATTTGGCAAAGGTTACATAATCTGGCCCAGTATTTCTGGGCTCTCCTGTTATGGGTGCTGCTGACTTGGTGTTATATGAGAATATATGGGGAGTATTCCTTTGCAGCCTTTCACACCAGACATATGTGACTTCTGTGCCTGCTTTCAGTGGAGCCAAAGCAAACCAGGTGCAGCCAGGGGCTATGCAGCGGCAGAAAGCTCAGGAACACTGCCACTGCAGTGACTTGGCTTCTCGTTAGGCATTGGTTTGGCTGGTGGCAGGAGAGCTTTTCCATGTCACATCAATCTGCAAAAAACTGATATTCCCTTGGACTCAGATCCTCAGAGAGCCAGGATCATGTGCCTAGTGGAGGGTTTTCTGATCTGCCAAGCACTTTGGTTTGTGGCTGTTCAGACCTCTGAGACAAAGGCATCTCTTTATGAGTTTGCAAATTCAGAGACCGCTTTCTAAAATGCTTGCAAGGGTATTTTCTGCTGAGTGCTCTTTTGGGGTAAGCAGGGACAAGTCCCAGTCTAAGGGCCGTGCAGGAAAAATGCTCAGCTACACTTCCACATGCAGCAGGGTTCTCCAGTGGTTGTAACCATGACAGTACAGCACACAGTAAGCAAATAATCTTATAAGCAAGACACATAATTTTGAGGTCTAAATCAAATTCAACCCAGAAGCCTATAAGCATCAACTGTCTAGATGACAGCATTACATAAAAGAAGCCTCAACATACTCTTTTAATTATTTTGCAGTTCAGTAGCAACTGGAAACCTCAGTGGAGTCATGCTCCAGCATGCCAAGCACTATATTAATGAATGTCATGGGCTGGTCCTTACCCCAGAGAACCCAATGTACACAGACAAGGCATATTCTAAGAAGGAAGCAGAGATGCAGAGACAGATGACATGACTACCCCAAGGCCAAACAGTACGTGGTTGGTGGGGCAGAGATTTCCCAGCACCACACTGCTTTCAAGCCTCAAAAGTCCTGGCTTTGTGCACCATCAATGGCAGTGGTCAACCACAAAGCCCTGCCTAGTACCTAAAAGTCAAATTATGCTTTTGCCTCACATTCCAGTACCTTTTTGGAGGAGATAGGACATTTTTTTCTTTGTTTTTGTTTTCTTTTTCTCATAGTCTCTTTTTTTTTTTTCTCCTTAGAAGGTTTCTGTAACTGCTTACAGAGACAAAAAAAAAAAAAAAAAAAAAAAAGACAGGTATCTAGCTCTGTCCTCTTCATACAGTTGGGTGCAGATCCACCATGTGGTGAAAATACAGGTGTTCACCAAGAAGCAACGTTTGTGTGTCCACTTCCAGAATGGGACACCAGAACCTCTGTCCTGTGGCTCAGTGCATAAATACACTCCAGGCTGGCTGTGTACCACTCATTGGGCAGAAGCACCTGGATTTTTTTAACCTTACTGTAAGCACGTAAGACCTTTCAGAACAGAGCAGACAGGAAGCAGCCTTAAAGCTGTTGGGGTGACCCAGCCCACTGTGGGGCTGGGGCAGCGAGATGCCAGTCAATCCCAGCCCCGCCCCTGGATGGAGTTTCCCGAAGAGGCAGACTCAGAGGGTGGGTCCAGGGGTGGCTCAGAAGCCTAAGCCGCACCCCCTGGGCGGTGCCCGGGTCCAAGCCGCCTCCCCCGGTTCTGGAAAATTCCCGGTTACTCGGTTGTTCACTGGTTCTCTGTTACAGCTCCCGCCTCTCGGTTTTCCCCAGTGGTTCTTGTTAAATTGTATCCTCCCCCTGGCTTGTACCTCATTGGTTGTTTTCCCCTTTCACCGCGGTTTTCAAATTCCCTATAAAACTGAGGACAAGCCTCGGGGAAGGATCCCATCACATTCCATCCCTTCCGAGCTCGTTCGGGTTGCGAAACTTCTCACAATAAACCTGTTAGGAGCCAGACCAGAACAGCCTCTCTCTTCCTTTGTGTCCGAGCTCACGTGAGCCGGTACCATCGGCTCCTGCCGTGTTCCCTCTGCCGAGGAGCCAACGAGCCCAGCCAGCAGCTCCCTTCCTGATGCCGAAGTCGCTCCAGCGACGCACAGGAGTAACGCAGCTGGACTCGCTCTGACCAGGGGCTCGCCAGAGCTCATGCCTCGAGCACAAGAACTGCGTTATAAAGCCAGTAAAAAGAATTGCAAACAGCTCCATGCCCAGCTTCAAAAACCTGATGGAAAACATATGAGCAAGGTACAGGTGACTTGGAGACTGCCTACCTTTTCCATCACAGTGTGTCCTGAGCTTCCTGCATGCTGGTAACATTGCACCAGCCACAGACAGAACAGGAGGCAGAAGGAAGCAGGGAGCTTCCTCAAGAAATGCAGGAATGCAGCAGCATCCATCCTGCAATCATCTCAGCTTATCAAATCATTTATCTTCTGGTAATTGATGTTCAAGGAAGACTGTTCTTGAAAAACAGCTGTGGTCCAGAGCCCTTTAAGTATTCTCAGTGTCTGGGTTCAGGGTCATGAGACAGTGCCTCACATTACACCAGGCTCACTGCCAAGGCATCAACAGGGGATGAGTTAAGTGTAATTGCAAAGCGCTGGCCCAGCAATTTGTAGATTTCTATGGCTTATGCCAGGGCTTGGACAGCAAGAATCACCCCTCCATGTGCAGCAAAAAATAGTGTTTTATAAGAGTGTGAGGATATATATTAGTCCCTGTCCACAGCTCAAACACACCAAAAAATTACTGTCTCTCTTTGGACAGAACCCAGCTGAAGCTTACTCCCTCAGTAGGTGCTAATGATATACTTGGCTTTCTGACCATGCTCTGGAATAAAAAGGAGTGTTATTAATTACCTACAATCTATGTATTCATTACACTACATGGGACCTGGATGATTCTGTTGTTCATTTTCAATTAAATAAAAAATGTGATTATTGCAGAATTTAGCAAGTCAAATGGGTTTCTGATGTACATTAAATGCTCTTACAAGATTCCTCTGTTCTTGAAATATCCATATGGACAGCAAACATGAGGAATTGCTTACACAAGGATGTAGATGAAAGACTGGTCTTTAACAATGTAGCTAACAGCCCACCACCTAAAATAACCCATGATCCTCATTAGACTGGACAGATTAATAGAGGTGAAGATGCCAAAGTAGCTTGTGGAGTACCTTGCTAATACCAGGCACGACACTGGAGAAACACCTCACGTGTTGCCTGTTTCAGCAACCAGAAACAGAAACCTGTTTTCCAGTTTGTGGAATGATGGAGATCAATTAGAGGGTGACTTGAGTTGCCAGGGTAACAATCCCAAAGGGGACAAAGGAAATAAAGTTAAACAAAGATGGTGAAAATAATTTTTCCTCTTGCTAACTATATTACTTTAACACAGAATTGCTGGATATGATTGCTACTAGATAAGGAATGACAATTCTTTAGTCTGTTGGTCCAGATTCACTTCTAATACAGGCAGAAGCATTGAAAACAGCACTGGTGACAACTAAGAGAAAAAAAAAGAGCCAAAAGAACTGCTGTATGTGTGTAGCTTACATAATAAAGAAAAGCATTACAGGTTTGCTCGTTACAGACATTTTTGCAACAGAATGGAACATGACATATAAAGCAGCAGCTGTACTGAATGCTGGACAGTTGTAGGGTAAAATTCATATTGCCTTGTCCCCTGACTGCCTTACACAGGTAGACTGACTGGGAGATGGGGACTGGGATCTCAGGTAGAACAATTCCTGGAAAAACTTGGGTTGCTCTGCCCTGAATTTTTCACCCCATTCACCAGACAGCCCAGGCTCAAACACTGATGAAAACAACTGCTGTCTTTTTAACCCAGAGTTCAGAACATTCCTGGTTCAAATTTGCTGTCTCAGCACAAGACTTTAAGGTGAGGATCTGCCATCATAAAATGAATATTAAGGTACCCTGGTGCGGGTAACCCACAGTTCTCTCCTATTTACAGAAACAGGAACCAGTTCAAGGGCTAGAAGATTGATTTCTATCCTGTGCATTAATCATTACTTTATAAAAAGCAAAGTATCCAACATGAGGGACAGAGTGCTTGCAACATCTTTCTTCAGCTCCCTCAAGAGTATTCTACTTCATTCCTGGTGGGCAATGTCCTTGGGGAGATGTGCAGTTTCCCTCAGGCAAAGGAGTCAGTCAAGCCCCAGGACTCCCACACCCCAGCCCCAACCACCTACCTACTCATTACAGCCAGCAGCCATGTGCTGGGCTGTAATACCTGAGCCTAATCTCACAAAGAACCTTTAGCTCCCCAAACAAAGCAGCTCTTTGTGGATGTCAAAGCATCAGCTCTTCCTGAAAGGTTAAACAGGGCCTTGACTCCTTAAGTTACTTGGCTTGGAGACAAGGAGCTTTTGCAGGCTAAGCAAAGCTCTGCATGTGAAAACAGCTGAGCTGACATGTATTTAGTATGTTGCCGACTTCTCCTCCCAGAGGCTTTGATCAATGTTCAGAGAGCAGGTAAAATGCACAGTCCATGCCCAGAACTAAGATGCCAGTGGCAGTTCCAACAAGACACCTGGCAAGAAAACCTCCTGATCGGATAAAAATGGGAGGTCTGTGATGCAAGTAACGAATGCCACACAAATGCTCCCATCTCATGATCCAATGAACTCTGCTGATGGATCCTCAATGAGTTTTCTTGTTTGGCTCTACACCACGGGAGTAACATATTTTCTCCATTTTAATGTCAAGACACTAAAGCTTACAGAAACTTGGTGAAAGCCACAGAGCAAATCTGCCATGCCAGAAAAGAACTTCGAACTTCGAAAATTCGTTGTTTTCCATGTTTTCCTCCTTTGGTCTTACCACTTCTTGGTGCACTGAGAGCAAGGACTCCTGTGAAGCTACTAGGAAATATGACTTGGACACCACATTGCTCCAGTCCTGCCTGTCTAATCAAGTCCATCTCCTGTGTCCCTTGAGAGCACTGGAATGCACAGGGTGACCTTGGGGGTGCAGAAAATCCTAGGAGTTGTCTCCCTGGGTATTGAATGATCAGTCCTATCTCAGGTTATGCCTTTGTATTACAGTGCCATCTTTAGGATTTAGAAAACTGGATGCAGACTCTGGACATAGAGTGAGGCACAAAGGGGACAGTAATACCAGAAAATAAAAGGGGCCCAGACCCATTCTCTGATCCTGAAGACAATGACCTGCCAGAACAGATCTGTGTAGTTTAGCTTTTTGCAGCAGGGTGGCAACACCCAAACCACTTAGTGAGACTGAGTCCAAGCTGATTCCCCAGCTGTGGGATGAACACTGCCTGAAAGTCCAAGCTGTCTTAGGTCCAAACCGATTTAAGTCCAAACCATGCTAGGCACAGCAGCAGGTCAAGAAGACTCCACAGACACCACACGAGCTGCAGCAGCAAACCTTCTTCATCAGTGGAGAGGGTGTCTAGTCCACCTCTGAGTGCACACAGGCTGAGATCGGACTTTTAGGGTTGTCTCTGCCTGCAAAAGGCATTTTCATTGCCACGGTGTCGCACAACAGCACCCTCTTACAGTGGCCACACCTGTGATCCCCCAGCAGAAGGGACCCTCTACACCAGGGCTCCCCAGCCTGCTATTCCCAAAGTCACCCAGATTATAACATAGCAGTGCTGACTCTTCAAATCCTTATGGCTCACTGAAGATGATCAGAGGTTTTTTGTATGGTCTTGTCCGGCATCAGAGCTTTGGAAATGGTCAGCTCCAGAAAGCTGCCAGTCACCTGCACCCTGAGGAGTCAGTGACATGTTCAAATAGCGTAGCTGACAGCAAAGGGAGGGTTTGCTTGTGCCCTCAGTGCTGGGGCACTGATTTGTCTTTCCTGGTTAATTAAAAGCACTGAGTAAACTTTTTGTAAAAAGAACTGTTGCAGCAACAACAACACAGGAAACAACATTACAAGGAGAAAATCCAGGCAGGGCAGATATATCCAAAGGCTCGGAGCATCTTGGTAGAGATCAGGTTGAGAGCAGGTTAAACTCAGTTGGGTGGCAAATGGGATTGGATTGATATGAACATGAATAAATAATATCAAACCAACTAGGAAGCTACTGAAGAGCAGCCTATTTCTATTTCCTAGAGGCCTGTGAATCCAATTCATAGCCAAATTAGCAACCCAGACAGTAAACTACCCATTGTCCTGGGTTGCAGTGTATTCTATTACCATCCCCATCAGCTGTTGA
>NW_024581116.1:12721515-12834262 GCF_017639235.1 Corvus kubaryi | reverse complement strand
CAGGTGGGGCAGTGTTTCCTTGCCTCCTCCCCCCAGACTATCTTTCTGTTAATTGCCCATCATTGTCCTGCTGCCTGACTCAGAGATAACTCCCTCCGGACTATCTTCTGTTAATGAGCCTAATCAACACTCTGCCTCATGACTCGTTACCCCATTGTGAGATGCTCCACCCAGAGGGAGGAACCAAGCATCCCATCGTGGATATAAGCTGAGGCTGAACACCAGAGACACTGGCTTCCCACTGGATTTCCAGAGGACAGGAGCTACACAGCCACCACTGGACTTCCTGAGGAAGAGCAAACTGTTTTACTACAGGATCACTGCTTCAGAGGGCTGCAGCCACCATTCTACCAGACTGCTACCACCACCCTGCCTAACAGGGTGTCAGGTTGTACCTTGACTCTGTCAGTTTGACAGTGTTTTTCTTTTACCTTTTTTTCCCTTTTTTCTTTAATTTCCATTAAATTGTTTTTCTGACTTGGTGCCTCCCACTGGTTTGTTTTCAAACTAGTACACCCATCCAGACCAGAAGCTATCTTTAAATATAGCAGGAGCTCTGTCTTGCCTTCAGACCATCTCTGGGGGTGAGCGTGAGGAGGCAAGAACAGGAAGTAAGGAAATGTACTGTGAAAAATATAAAGCATGTTTAGTCTTGTGGACTGGCAGTGGAAAAGAGATCGTAAAAGAGCATAATCAAAGTGCAGTAACAAAAAGGAAATACTTGACCTTGAAAAGATAAATAGATTTAATGATGTTGTGAAAGTATCTTTAATTTCTGACGTCTTTCTGCTGCTTTATAGCATACGAACCAAGATGTATACTTTTTTGGTTTGGCTTCCTGTCTTTCTTAAAGCTCATATTCCCCAGTTTTATTTGGCACATTCTTAAATAGAAAGGACAAGATCTGAGATTTTACCAAATTCTCTTTCAAAGTGTCCAGTAAGTATTTTATCCTCTGATATGAACCACAACCATTGTACAAGTAAAAGTTGGTCAAACACAGTGCAAAGAAAGGAGAAAAACCATGTCAATTCTCAAATTTCTTCACCAATGTAGTGCCATGCTTTGAAGACTGGTTTAGAAAATGACTTAAGCAAAACCATGTTCAAATTGATTTCAACAACCCAATCAATTTGACAATATTTTCAAGCTTAACTGTGGTAGTTAAATCAGCGTGAAGCTGCCTGTGGAAGATGCTTCAGAGCTCCTATAAAAAACATCTCTGGTTCATCAGCAAACTTCTGACGTGCACATAGAAGAGCCCTTGAAAATGTGGGTTTAAGCAAGCCAAAGCAGAACTGTCACCAGCCAAGTTTAGAGTCACTCCCTAATTTTAACTACTAACTGCAAAACCAGTTCCCTTTAGAAAGAGGAGGAGCATTTTCAGAAGAGATGGCCTTTCCCAGCTGGCTGTCTCTCTCCTAGAGAGTAGCTGTGTTGGCACATTTGTCCCACTTGTGTTCCTCAAAGAGTAGCAGAGCCTGCTGCACATGGGCTGGCTAGCTGGGACATTAAACTGCCTGCTGGAGCAGCTAAGGGGAGTAACCCGTAATGCTGGATGGGGCTGATGACTGGGCAGCTAAAGCACCCTGAAAATCTCAGTCAAGAGTCAGTGAAATACACCCACCACTTCATTCAAATGGGCAGGCCAAGTCCAGCTCCTCCGTTAAGACGCTCACATTTGTGGAGCCCTCTTAGCTTATTTAATCAGTTCCTAGGAAGTTTCAGAAGAAACTCAAGTTTATAAGCTGATGGCTTACACTCTGCAGAACAGCTGTCTTGAAAAGAGCACCAACAGCTTTGACTGGCTGAGAATATGGCCTTTGTAGAAGTCCAGTGCTGGTCTCAAGGATCCTGTGATCACTCAGCCAAAGTTGCTTATGCACCTTCCCTTCTGGCTTTTTGTTCCAAGATCCAGCCATGTCTCTTTCCCCACCCCAATTTGGTCAGCACTCTTTTACTGAATGGGACAGAGATCCTTGCTTAAAAACACCTTCCACTGAGTGAAAAACATGGATGAGAAAATCCCAATCAAAACCACTAACTGTGAAATTCCAATGCCATCTGAGGCTACCAGGTAATTCTCTGAGGTGTCCTCACCTTCTCTCCATGTCCTTGGTGGTGGAGCAAAGACAGTGGAGACAAACCAGCCAACTGCTCTCCAGGTTGATGGCTCGGCGCTTCTGGATGTCTGTTCCTGGGAGCAATCTGACCATAAATAGGTGGTTTTTAACAGATTACCAAGTGCTGTGCCTGTCTGTCGGTGATGGCTGTGTTGCAGGACCGTACTGCCACGGCAGCCTTGTGATCACCACGAGAAAGGACTTTTCTTCATGGCCAAATTTGCCTACATGTAGATCACTGAAAGTTAGGGTGAAGTCTCTCCTTGTTTTTAGGCTGAATACTTCAAAAATCACTCTAACTACAAAAAGCTGAACTTTGTGTGTCTGTAAGAGACACCTCAAGAAAAACAAGAACCCACATCAAACTTGGAGGACTTCTGCTGCTGTGACACCTTTACCACCATCAAACAGGATCCGCAAGTGCCACAGCCTATCAGCTTCTCACATTTGTTACTTGTTAAATTCTCACAAACATTTTCTTCACAACTAAGCCACAATAAAAGACATTTTCTCTTCTGAAATAGGGAATTGCTCCTGTTCCTAACATCAAACAAAATGAAGCAGATTTTAAGTGACTTTCAAAATCACACAAGAAAGTGCAGGTAGAAGCTACAACTGTGGTTCAGTCCTACTAGTCCAGTGGTCTAAGTGTAAGACCTTCCTTCCTTCCAGACACTCTGCTTTAATGGGAAGCTGGGATAATGAAGAGGTTTCCAGTGCTGCTGTGTCCCACTGCTGTCTGCTCCGCAAGGCAGGAAGCACCACTGTTACTGTACACTGGGCAGTGCCCATGCATCCATCTCTGCAGTGAAAACACAGTGAGCATCAGCACCTGCAGCCAAGGACACTGCTGATGAGATGCCACATTGAAACAGATGCCTGGGATGTTTGTGATCTGCAGGGTTGTGGATGTCTGCACCTGGAACCAGTCTAATGCAGACTTTACAGTCTTCAGCTGCCCACATTGGGGCTTACTCCCATTCCTGGATCCCAGCTGCTCTGTAGTTGAGTGTGGCAAAATTTTTGCTTGTGGGGGGTAAAACAGAGACACAGAGAAATGTCCTTTGCAGCACATCGCATGAATGGGCACTTTCTGCCTCCATTCCCACCTTCCTCAATTGACTTAAATGACATACATTCTACAGCAACTAAAAATACATGAGGGCCCTATCTGCTGCCATAGCCCTAGGAAGAGGAATGCTCTGAAGACTCCAGGATGAGAAGCAAAAACACTAAAAAATTCTGTGCCTGGATGCACATTCAGAGCGTTTTTTTGAAGACCTTCACTGGGGTGCCAGGACTGCCCTGGCCTCCAGGACTCTCCCAGGTGTGCTTGTGACCCTTTGCACATTTGAGCTCACACAGGTAAAATTCCTGCTGCCTTCCAGTGGTGTCTGAATTTTTACAGCATGCAAAACAAGCAGATCCCCATTGGAATGAAGAGGCCTTTCTGCCAAAAGGCTCAATCATAGGAGCAGTCTCATCGGCCTTGCGGGGGCCGATCCGATGAGTAAGGACTAGTCCCATGAGTAAGACCCATGGGACTGGACGCAGCTTGTCATTCATTTTTCAAGTGCATGCAGGCCTGATAAAGCTGACCTATAAATTGGGAAAGAACGCAATCATTAATGGGTACGCTGTCCTCTCTTCTGAGGCAAATCCCGGGATGCCTGAGGCACTCCTCTTTTCCATCAAACTTCCTTGGTTTCTCCAGGCAGCCATAAATTTGGGGTTTGTGTCCCTTGACTGAAATGAGAATATAATTTGACAATTTAGAAGAGCCCCACCAATTTCACAAACACCGCTTTCTCTCCTGGCTCTGCCTGGAGTCCCTCCAGTGCAGTACTCAGCATGCTAAAGCCCTAGCATGTACTTAGAAACACTCTCCTTCAAAAAATGCATGCAAAAGTGTTAACGCCAGCATGGTGAGAAGGGCCAGAGCAGGGGCTGCCCGCAGGCACCACCACTGGCTTTCCTCTCTCTGTTCAGATATTCCTCTCCATTTCTGGAGTGAGAGCTGACCTCTTGTCAGAGCTCCTTGGATGAATCACTTTTCCTTTAGAAATGTTTTCACTGATTCTACAGCAACTGAATAAATGCAGAGAAGGAGAGGCAGGTGTCTAATTCACCTTCCCTGCTCTTTCAATAATTCATTCCCACAGGTACACTTACAGTAACATATGAGCATTGTGTGTGGACAGAAACACAACTGTAACTTCTGCAGCGTCAGCAGCACCAACCGTGAATGAGGAACAAACAAAAGCATGTTGTAAATGCTGGTTAAGCAGGGAATGCCCCAAGACAGGAGCCACTGGAATTTGCCATGTATTAAACCACAGTGAATATGTGTTTGCATTCTTCCTACATATCTTTGATTGCTATTCTTAGATTTGTTATCACCAAATAGCTTATGCATACAATATTTTCATCATATCACCAGCATATCATCAGCTCCTGATTGAACATACAATCATTTAATTTCCTGATCTCTCTGAAACACCTTCTGCTACATGGCTGACACAGAACAAAACCAAAGAGGGAAAAGATCAGTGAGGACACTGACCTAGTAAAAGGTTTGCTGAAGCCAGTCTGTTTATGAGGGATTACTACAATGTGCTGATTAAAGAGATTATCTCTTTCTAAGAGATTTATTTGCTGTGATTGTGTGTACATAAATGCCTCACTGCAAGTAGCTAGAGGAAAAGCTATAGTCAGATAGTACCAGATCCACAACCAAAGTATTTGGGATAAGTAACAGAAAATCTCTTAGAAAGCAAAGAATATCTAGCCAGATGCCACTGAATCTTGTCTGGGTAACATTTCATCTGACAAAGCCAGTGCCCAATCTCCATCTGGCAAGAACTGGCAAAGCTCCAGCAACTGGCTGAAGAGCTGGCCTATATTCAGCAGAAATCCCATCTTTCCCTTCTGCTTCTGAAATACACCAGGCAGAAAGTCAGGGAGCCTAGCGAAGGGTCAGAAGTGAGCTAATGGCTCATGTGGGTCGAGGTGGACTGCCATTCAGATTAGCCTTTGAGAAGCCCTCTGGGGCGGTAATGACGCAAGATGCCACACACACAACACGGCTGTGGTAGGTCATAGCCAATCTGTAATGCTGCACATGTGAAAAAGAGAGGAAATCCAGACCCACCATTTTTGCAGAATTATTAGCCCATATTATCTAATCTTAAAAAAAAAAAAAGCTTGTTTGAAGATTAAAGGTCAAACAGAGGTGATGTCAAACCTCCAAGTAAAAATCTCAAGAGAACAATTTGCTCCATGGCCGACCCTGAAGGGGCAGAAGGGCCACCCCAGGTGATGCAGACAGCCAGGGCAGAGATTCTGGCAGTGGCTGCCCTGTTCCATGCTGCCCTGACAGAGCAGCTGCAGGTCCAAGACATAAATTCCTCCTGCAAAGCTTTCCCTGTGAGCAGGACACTTTCCCAGTTGATTGGTATTCTTGGAGTTGCTGGGGGATGGAAATGCTTAAATAGGGGTGTTGCAAAAACTGGGACTTCAGAGCAGACCCATGACAGCCAGTTGTCTGTGATCATCTCTTCTGGCATTGCTACATGGGAAAAGGTCTCTTTTAACTCCAGGCTCTGGCAGAACAGCTCTAACAAATTTTGCCACAGTGGTTTAAGACATCCCCTTTATCTTGTAGCACATCCCGACAGATGGGGCTCACAAGAGCACCCCAGCTACCCAGCCCATGCACAGGGGATTAGCCTGTCACACACAGGCACTGAAGCCAGCTAAAGGCACGCACACACTCTGCCATTGTGTCACCTCATCCATTGCCTGACAGTCTGGGGGGTGACAATGGGGAGAATGGTGCTGCAAAATGATTCAGTGACAAAAATCACCCTGGCCACGCCAAGAGCTGCAGTGCACACCGCTTGCTGATGGAGGTACGGCCACATGGTGTTGGTAGTGCCCCCAGCTCCTGGAGGGGCACACGGGGAAGGGGTTACCCACAACAGAGGTCACTGACAGCCCAAGAAGCAGCAGCCACATTCACTATGAACGAGGAGAAGCAGCCACAGGAAATGTCAGTGAGCATCTCCAGCGCAGCATCCAGAGGCTAGTTCACACCTTAGGAGAGATGGAAAAGTAGATCTTAGGCTCTCACAGTTTTTCTAGACCTTGCTCCAATGCCCGTGTCTTTTATCTTCAACGCCTCTTTTCTGGGTAGCCCTATCCAACTGCCCCAAGGACAAGCTCCTCTTAGGCTGTGAATCTTGCTGGCAAGAGTGGTGCTACTCCAGCCTTGATCTGAGCACTGGGACACAAGTCAGGTAAGGTGGTTTCAGACATAATCCTGTCATCATCACTGATTTGCCTGTCTGCTTGCGCTCACTGGTGGCAAGTCTCAAGCTTAGATGACCTGCACCACAGGGGCAATCAGTGCTCACCTTTTCCTCTCCAGACCCTTTCAGCAGCCTCTGCTTTGGACTTCTGCATCCCCACAGCAGAGCATCACAGTAAATCCAGCTTCTACCTTCTTCCACACTTGCCCAAATCTGCTCTCCAGAAGACTGAACTGTGGCTCTTTCTTTTCTTCCTGCTTGCACTGGTATAGAATAGATCAACATCTGCTAGCAAGCTTTGTGATAAAAGGAGACCCTTGCAATAAGAGTTTCTGTCACTGGATGCAGAGTTTTATTAGAATAAGAAAAAACAAATTATTGACACTATTCTGCTTCTCTCCATGCTCCTGCTGGGGACATGCCCAAATTACTCCCATCTGCCACCCTGCTTCGAATTTAAAAGCAGCAGTAATCCATAGATCCTTGCAATTATGATTAATTCTATCTGAGAAGGAAGAAAACCTCAGAATTCAATGAAGAAGTTACCACATACAAAAGACGTTGCCTAATAGCGGCCCGCTTTTATTTTATTAGAACTATAACACTGAAATTAGTTACTAATGTTTTGAGGTCTGCCTTTGATCTTAATAATGTATGTGGTGAGAATTGGACAAATCAGTAATTGTCTCCAGCTGGAGACAAAGCAGTTGGAGAAGAAGCCATTTCAGGATCCTCTGTAGTTGCTTAAGTAAATCCTAGGATTAGGAACATGCAAATTTTACTGGGGGAGGGAAGAGAGAAGTAACTTGTAGTGCTGAACAGAAAAATGAATAAAAAATTATTGTAGGTGGGCTGGGAACTGAAAATGCTTGATTTTAATTGATTTCAAGAAAATGGAAAATTCAGTTTTTCCCTGTTCTGTCTGCAGCAAAAGCCAAAGGCTGGTTCACAGGTGCAGCTGACAAACCTATCCAAAAGGTTTGTCATAGCTAGGGCAGAGAGAAAGAAGAGACATGACAGAGAATTGATTGTGGAAGTCTCCTCTGCTGTATGTATGGGTACAAACGAGTAATGTTTCATAGTGGGATGTTTTAACCATAGGATGTTTTAACCATATTTTCTTCTGCAGTCCAAGCTGAAATTTTGTGTAAAGGACACCTGTCCTGCTTGTTGAGCAAGGTGAGCCCTATCCCCAAAATGTCTCGTTGTTCAGAGGTGCAGATGTGAAGACTTCTCTAGCCAGCTTGTGCAAGAGACAAAAGTTTTCTTGCCCCTGTTGTGAGTGGTGCCTGAATCCTTCAAGAGTCCTGCCTAAAAAATCAGGTCAGAGTTTAAAATTCAGGTCAGAATTTAAACAGGTCAAAACTACACTTTTAAACAGAAAAAATCAGAAGTACTTTGGGAACAACAGGGATTATGTCCTGTCAGGCTCTATTTTCCAGCAGGATGATAGAAATACCAACTTCAAGACTAGTAGCAGTAAGACTGGCATTCTTCCAACCAAATTTTATTCCACAGACACAACCCTTATGGTCTAATTTATTGCTCTATCCCTGATTTTCATAGAATTATAGAATAGTTTGGGTTGGAAGGAACCTCTGGGTCATCTAGTTCCAATGGACATCTTCCATTAGACCAGGTTGCTTAAGCCCCATCCATTTAAGGAATGAAAAATAACAAAAATAACAAATTAAACAAAACAAATGAACAAATGAACGGACAAATGAAAGAAACATACTCTCTAATCACTTCAGATGTTATCAGCAACAGTTTAAAAGAAGCTGGAAATATTTTCATTAGTTGCTCTGGTTTCATTAGTTGATCTGGGAAAGATCTTGCCTAGGAAGAGGAGAGGATTTGTGGCAGCAGAAGGCATTTGTGGACTGCAGGGAGCTGTTCACAATTTTTATTTGTATAACATACCTTAATGGAACTACACTGAAGTGGCTTTACTTGTGGTTCACAAACTGTTACTCATATGTGGTAGACAACATGAGGTTGACTTGGGCAGGAGCCATCAAACACTTCAGACTGCTCAGCCTTGTAACATGCATGATATGGCCATGGAAAGCATCTTCAGGTTTCTTCGTAATACTTAGTTGGAGGCTGGAAGCTGTTTTGCCTCTGAGGAGGGATTTCCAGGCTTGGGTATTTGCAGTTAGATGCAGCTCCAGTCTCTTGGACAGAAGGCCAAAGACTGGGATTGAAAGTTAGAGGTTTATCTACCTTCTCGGCAATAGTACTTGTCTGTTAATAACAGAAGACCTCAAAGTAAGACCCTGGGAGAAAAAAAAGCTTATAGTTCACATAAATCTTCAGGTACTTTTAAAGAGGGCATAATGCACTAATGCACTGCTTGCTTATACCTTTCTTTGAATGATGTGATTTGCAAATGCTAGTTTTTGCTATGCTCTAATTCCTTGTGAGCTCTGTAACTGCAAGTATATAATTGATTTTTTTTCTTCATGTTTTGTTCCCAGCTCTTCAAGTCCTTCACTGTCCATTTTCAGTGGTATCTACAAGGATTGGTATTGTTGGGGCAGTGAGAGCAGAAGAAGCCTCAAGCCAGTGGTAACTTCCCCAATGCACTGTCTTGAAGAATGTGCATTTTGAAATGCACAAGAATCAGCATCTGCACCCTGCATCTCGCAACAGGGCCCTGCAGGTTGGCTTACAGTTCAGAACCACAATCTAACCAAAAGGAGCAGGGATGAGACTGGTATCTGTCCTGTAAGCCCATTTGTGTTCTGCCCTTTTTCTCATGGAAAGCTCATGGGCCAAATGTGTTGTGAAACTGCTCCTTAGGTGTTTCATCTGGATTGTCATCACTTCTGCTGTGATGTTACAACAGCAGCTCATTCCTACAGGCTCAGTGGTTGCAATTCCTTTCCCCTGGAGCTTGGAACAACCTCGTTCTGCCCCTTGCACTCTGTCGTGGGCAGGCCAGTAACACACCAGAGTGACACAATGTTGGCTCCAGCACCCACAGACCCCTCTTCTGGCTGAGCCTGACCTTGGAGGCACATCCTGGTGTGTCTGTGCCGGTGCACTTCAGAGCTGTGACTTACCCTCCACCTCCACTGTGATTCCAGTGGTGAGGGGACTGCACACCTGCTGTTGACTCTGTCCTGGTTTCAGCCTTTCTTGCCCTTTAGCACCCAGGACCCCTCTCTGCCATGTCCTGATGACAACCCAGAGGTGGGAAGTGGAGAGGTGGACACTCTCACTCACTGTTTCTGTAGAATTGCAGGAAATGGGACAAAGTGACATTTGTGGGACCCTGTTCATAGCTTCACTTCTGGAGGGGGATAAGCTCTACCTACCCTGCATCAGTGAGGTGTTTAGCTAATCTACTCTTAAGCTCCTGTGATGGAAATCTCACAGCCTTCAGCCCACTCACAGACAACTATAGGCAGAGCAAAGTTCCCTGCTCCCTGCAGATATGTAAGGAAAGGTATAAGGAACTGGTCAAGTACAGAGCAAGCTTCTCAACAAATGCTTCCAGCTTCAGGCAATCACCGAGTGTTTCTTGAGCTGGAGATGGCATCCAGGTTCTGAGGCACAGTAAAGCTCAGTAGATATCTCACCCCTTCTAGGACTAATACCTACGTTCGGCCTCCATAATAGCCTAAGATAACTGGTCTCACAATGTACATGTTTATCATACACCTAACTCTACATGTTTGCCTTAAACCTGCTACCTGATAATTTTATTTGATAGTATGTGGGTCTTACACCATGAAGAATACTTAATTGTAGTTTTTCAAACTTCCTTTACACACCATTCCAACTATTTTATAGGCTTCTATGATATAACTGCTCAGTTGTCTCTATTTCCAAGCTGAAGTGTTCCCCACTATTAGATCTTTATTTGCAAGGAAGCTCCCCATGTCTCTTATAAAAAAGGCTGTTTCTCTTCAGTGCATAGTTATACCACAACCTTTCTCAGTGAGCTGACCAGAACTCAACCTAACATCCACAGTACAGGAGCTCTTGAGCCTTATGTATAGTGCAGATACTAATTACTTTTTTTTATATTCTTCTCCTCTCATTGCCAATAACTTTGGACTATTGCTGAACACTGAATCAATGGTTTCAGACAACTTTTTCCAATATCTTTTCTGAATACCAGTAATGAGCTGAGAGTGCACTCTTGTGACCCTGCAGCTGACTGGATTTTCCTGCCTGTCCCTATCACTTTGCACAGCTGATGTGCTACAGCTGTGTCACATCATGTCATGCTGACAGATGCCACTTTGTTTTCGTCTCAGGTTTACTGAATTTTCCTACAGCTCTGTGCAGCCTTCTTTATTTCTTACTTTCCTGGGTGATGAACTATCTTTCCAAATCAGTTACAAATACATGGAACTGCACAGGGTCCCTGGGAACACCCACACTCTCCTTTTCCTGTCAGAGAAACTGCCTACTGACTGCCACCATTTCTTTCCTGTCTATAACAATTTATGAACCTACAGGAAGACCTCTCCTCTTACCCCCTGAGAACTGACAGAAAGCAAGCCTATTTTCCAAGCAAAAGGCAAGATATATTATTAGGAGCTTTTTAGAAAGCCAAGTGCTTTGAATTGTTGGCGTATTTACAGGTATCACAAACATGGGACACCTTCTGTACAAGGAGTTACTGAATAGTTCAGGACTTAGTCTGAAAAAGAGACAACTGAAAAGGGTCATGAAAGAAGTCTGCAAAATCAAGAGTATTGTCACAAAGGGGATGAGAAGGGAACAGCTGCCTCACTGTTTCCTCAAAGCCAACAGCTGGAATGAAGCTCAGGTGAAGCCACAGAGCCAGGCACAGCATTAACAGTAGGAAGTGTCACACCATGCAGTAGCAGTAGATGTTGTGGAAGCAAAAATCTGCAGGCTTCAAGGGGAAGCTGGAAGAGTACACAGAAGCCATTTCCAGCTAAGGCTGCTCCCAAGCTAAATGGTGCTGGGAGCTGGATGAGTAATAGGTAGAAGCTGCTGCTGTAGGAACAAATCACATCTCCAAGTCACCATGGGCTACACCAAAACTATGCACTGCTCAAAGAAAAGTCACATGAATGAAAAATCAACTTTTCTGAGGTTGCAAATGTTCACAGCATTTTTGCCTCTCCCCAGGAGCTCTGTCAGTTTGCAATCTCATTGCCCTCAACTAATCCTACAGCCATGGAAGAAACCTATACAGTCACCTACAGATGCTGAAGCTGTTCTCTGGGGGAAGCTATAAAGCCTTCTACATATAAAGCCCAACTAAAAATGGCATTTAAGACCTCAGTTGTTCCTGACTGTGGCTCCAGTCATCTTTGTGAGCAGGATCCATAGAGTTTCAAGGGCACAAACCACACAAAAGTAGACTCTGCTGGTCTTTAGCTCGGAAGTAAAATAGAAGAAAAAAACCCCTGTATTGTTCTGATTCTCTATAAATATTTTTTAAAGATCCTCTTTTATTCCTCACTAATTGTATCTTCCACAGAAAAGGATGTCTTTGGTTTAAATCATTAGCAACAAAAAATGGGGACAGGGATGTTTTGACAAATACGGTCTCTAATTACATCTCCAATTTCAGAGCAGGGAATGCACCTTTTTTTCCCCTACCTTCTGTTTAAGGCAGAATTTATTTGCATTTAGCCACCTTCCTGTTGTATGGTGTGCCATACTGTCAGGAAATCAAAGATGTAAACAGTCTTGTCCATCAGAGCAGACCAAAATTCCAGCTCCTTCCCACAGCACTTAAGACAGTGCTCTGACAGAAACACTCAGTGGATTTGGAAACTTTCACATTCTAGAATCACTGAATCATGGAATAGATTGGGTTGAAAGGGTCCTTTAAAGGTCACCTACTCCAATCCCCTGCCACAAGCCTGGGACATCTTCAACTAGATGAGATTGTTCAGAGCCCCATCCAAACTGACCTTGAATGTTTCCAGGGATGGGGCATCCACCACCTCTCTGGGCAACCTGTGCCAGCGTTTTATCACACTCATTGTAAATAACTTCCTTATATATAATCTAAATCAACCCTCTTTCTGTTTAAAACCATCACCCCTATTTCCACAGGCCCCGCTAAAATGCTTGTCCCCATCTTTCCGCCTCTGTCCCACCTTCTTCTTCTGAGACATTGTCCTCCTCTCATCTCTTCGGATTTTGGGACCCACCACAGCACACACACTGTAAACGTGTGTGAAATGATGGAACAGCAGAAATCTTACACAGCTTTCAGTGTTTTCCTGCATCCTCACTCCACTTTGGGAAATATCTGGCAATCAGGAACTGGGTTTGTGAAAAGCATACAGCAGATCTGGTTTCCGAAGTGGAGCACCCTGCTAGACTTTGGCCGCTGAGTCAGAACAGAAACTATGGTTGGTCTGCTCTGCCCAGCCACCACTAGGGGCCAGGGCAGCAGCTCTGAGAGCCAGGGAGTTCTAACACCTACACAGCCACGTCCCCTTACCCCAGCATGGCAGACTCCTTTCCCTCAATGGCACCCAAACTGACAGGCAAACAGTAAGCCAGGCAGTACCTTGTCATTGCCACAGTAAATACACAGCCAACATCATCTCAACACAGGTAAAACTCCTCCAATGCCAGCAAGAGTGTGTCTTGCACCAAAGCAGCATGGTTGACCCTGTTATTTTGGAAGCTGTGTAGATGGAAAAGATCTGCAGCTGGAGCAAAAGCCCAAAGAAAATGAATTGAGAAAATTATTCAGTAACAGTTCAAAACCTGCATGTGGAATGAAAGCTGTCTTATGCTTGAAAATTCCAAGAAATTATTCAGTAATAGTTTATCCTGTGCAATGGGTTCTCTGTAATTACTGCAAGCAGCATCCATGAGAACCAATACAAATTACATACCAGACATTCTGATTAGCTTTCTCTGCCTCTGGGTAGTTATGCACCCAAGTAAGAACTTTCAATTGAAAGAAAAGTCTCTCTCAATGATCACATGCTAGTTTAGTTCACCTGAGCTACAGGTCTGTTG
The DNA here is from genome assembly GCF_017639235.1 of Corvus kubaryi. Classification (NCBI taxonomy): domain Eukaryota; kingdom Metazoa; phylum Chordata; class Aves; order Passeriformes; family Corvidae; genus Corvus; species Corvus kubaryi. The sequence goes on along the minus strand of NW_024581116.1, from coordinate 12,820,848 downwards.
TCGAGGGATTTGGAGCATGGCACCACAGCTCACTCACATTACCATTGCTTCTCCAGTTAAAACACATGAGATCCCATTGACATAACAGAATTTCCCTCTTTCAATGCTTCAAATCCACATGCAAAACAGTGTTAAAAGAAAACTGTCTGAATAGCTTTCAAATTTCTTGCTTTGAGGCATTTACATCACCTGATTTAGAATCTGACTGAAGTGCCTCAGGATAATTACTGTACCTTGTGTATTTATGTCCTTCTGCCTTAGGGCTTAATACTCCTTTCTCTGAATCCAGTGGCCAACTTTACTTTCATAGACCCTTCATATTTATGGAAAAAAGTAAAATCTCCTATGGAAAGTTTTTTGGTTCTATTGCTTTTCAGCTTGGTGGTGAGGGAACACTGCCTAGGCTCCACTGGGAGACTGTGGTACCTTGCTGAAATATGGAGGATATTTCTAGATACAGCAGCTTTAAAATGCCCTGACATACAGAAGGCTTTCAGAAAAGACCAGGAAGATTGTTCAGAGGGAAGGCTGGAGACATGGCTGCTGCCAAACTCTTAGGATAGCCGTGTCCTGGGGATTTCTGAGCTATGTTCAGAGATTCAAGCACACTTGAACTCTGAGCAAGCCTGGAGGCTGGTCCCAATTCTTGCCTTAGCCAAGGAGCAGAAAATTTGACCAGTGGGAATAACACAAGCTCATACAGTAGAAGTTGGTTGGCTGTACAAGTACCTTACACAATAACAGATCCTTAGCCCATCTAGTTCTTCAGCCTGGTTTGTATCTTGAAGTTAGTCATATAGATGCCCTAAAATGCATTACTCAGTATGGTGAGCTAGATGAAGTGATACATGAAGAAGTAGGGGTGTCCCAAAGTCAGAAGCTCCAAGGCTTCCTGTGATCAAGAAATTATTGCACTTAGCTCCTATCAGTTAGTTGTCACCAAATTCCAATGACACTAGAGAAAAAAAACCCAGCATTGCTAATAATTTTCATTACTACTATTCCTACTTAGTGCAGAAATTGTTTTGCTAACTTACCAGCTAAAGACAGACTGAAAAAACGAAGAAGTTGTCTGTCTGTGGCAGGTTGACCCTGGCTGGACACCAGGTGCCCCCAAGACTCTTCTATCACTGCCCTCTTCAGCTGGACAGGAGGGAGAAAATTTAACAAGGTGTCAAAAACATGTCTATCCAGGCAGAAGGAAGACAAAACTGGTTCAGACAGCCCAGCACTTCAGCCCTTGTGATTAGACAGTGCCCAAATATCTAACTCCCAGTAATTCCAGATGTTGAGGGGGAGCAGCAGAATCAGAAAAATGTTTGAAAGTTTATATTACTGTTTCTACCTGACCAGCTGTACCAGCCTTGTCATGCTGGCTGGAGGAATCCAGTTTTTAAAAGATCCTGAAGTGCCAGAAACCACAGCAGGTCAGGACAGCATTGGACCTTCTAGGAGAAAATGGCAATAAAATTAAACACCGGAAGTTTTCACAGAAAACCCCAAACGAGAACAGATTAATTTCAGCTCTTGAAAATTTGACATTTACATTGATAAGCTTTTTAATTGCAAAAATTTTAAGAGAAACATTTTACCAGATCTGAAATGATTTCCCACACCTCCTCTCTCCCTTTCTTTCCAGCTGCTTTACTGACTGCCTTATTAAACAGTGACTTTTTCCAAGTTATTTCCTTCTATGAGAATTCCTTCAATTTCACAGGAAGTGGTGGCCTCTTTGAAGGAAAGAGCTCTGATTCCCCAGATCTTCAGAGGCAAGGGAAAACAGTATGTCTTAACTGACACTACAGGTTAATTACATTTCCGTGATTAAGAGGAAGCATTAAGGCATCACTAGAAGCCAAAGCAGCCATCCATTGTTGGGCATTACTTTCTAGAAATTGTTGCAGTAGACATCGTGTACGCATCACTTAAGAAGGGAAAGAGAAAACTTTTGGAGGGAAGGAGCCACCTGCCTTGACCTTGGTCATTTCACCCTGCAGCACCCTGAGGCACAGTGTTCTCTCCACTTGGGAGTAAATCCTCTTTGCTTTGGTCACATTCGAATTCTCCTGCCCCCACAAACCAAGTTTTGGTAAACCAGCACACATATACAGCAGCTCTGCCCTCACATCTATCCCAAATGCCATCACTGAAGCAAGCTTTTGTTCCCACCACTCCAGGGATGACAAGCATTTCTGGAATACCTGACATAGCCTTGTGCCTTCCCTCTGCTCTGGAGAAACGTCCATCTTCTTCCAGTTTTTACCTGGAACATTTCATGGTTTGGGAGACTGATTACGGAAATAAAGGATTGTCACTTTTGAATTCTCCTGGAATAACTGGAATAACTCTAAAGTTACCAATTATTCTAATGTCTTCCCTTACTGGCTACGTTGCAGATTAGTGACACCAGCCCACAGCTACAGCCTCATGTGAGATGTTACACACAATGCTCCTGGTTGTGTCTGTACTTGTAAACTGAATGGCGTCAGGCCCTCTCCTAAGAACTGGAGAATGATCATCCACACTCTTCTAGTGATACTTAAATTGCAGCAATGCAGTTACCATGACATTGTGCAAAAGTGATTTGTTGAAACCTGTCTAAAATATCTTTGATAGAGGATATTTATTTGCTGTGGAGATCTGTTTAAAATATTGCCTCATTTTCAGTGCAACAGTGTCATAGTCCCATTCGGCAACGTACAATTTACCTCCGGGAAAGGAGAAACACACAGTAGCTATGATGAAACTTCCCTTTTGATTCAGTTTACAGGAATATCACCAGAACCCCAACAGACAACATAATTACTTTTCACAACACTGTCATTTGCATAAGATGATTAAATCCTCACAGGTAAGCACGTGGTCTTTTATGACCCCTGCTGTATGCACTCCACTTGTGGCAGTATTATAAAGGTTAAAAACCAGAAGAAAATGCATTTACAGACGAAATGCTGGTAAATGAAAAGGACATAATATTCATGATTGAAATGAGATAATGTATAATTTTAATGCTTTTGAATGCTAAACTTTTTGTGTAAGTGTACATAATGTAACTGAGCATGTATATAACTGTACATTGCAATTATACTAATGTAGTAGGTAAAATTCTTGAAAAAATTATAAAACACACCAATCCCAGCCAAAACACCCAGACCTTACTGAAGGAGAGCTAGCACAGCAGTACAGATACACACAGAGCAGAAGTGGATTTTAGGGGCTTTAAAGCAACGTTTCCCTGCCTATTGCCACCAACATGCACAGGAGTGTGAACCAGCTCTCTGAATCCTCTCTGGCGCCACAGCTTTCTGTATCTCCAGGCTCATATAAATCCTTTCTGCTCAAGATGTGCCCATACACAACCAGTCTACTATTACCATTTCAGTGCTCATTCTCAAATCTGTGCTGTATCTGTACAAATTTGTACTAGAGATCCTGATATTAACAGAAGAAAGTGGAGTGTAGAGAGAGGCACCCCAGAAGAAAGAGCCAGATGTTCAAATGAGATAAGTAGGGGAGACAGAGCAGCTTTGGCAGAAACTGCTGTAGGGAAGGGAAGGGAAGGGTGGTTCCAGGAATTGGGAGTATAAATTCTGATTAGGGCTGGGCTGGTATTTCCCACTTCAACTGCCTAGTTTTCTCTTTAATGAGGAAATGGAATTTTTACTTTTGCCCCCACTCAATGAAGAATTAAATGGGAACAAGGACTTGCCTTCATAGGTAAGCTGACCCAAATCTCAGCATAACCCCACCGGGAATGACAGCATTTTCAACTCCTACCTGATCTTGCTGCAAAAGTATTGTACTTAAACTCTAATACAGCTATCAAAGGAAATGCAGCACTCAATCCTTTTCATGAGTAAGATAAAAATTACTCCTTTCTGAACATGCTCAGGGTAGATCTTCATTTCTTGGATATGCTCCATAGTCTAAAACACTAAGCAAAGAACAGAAGATGGAGATCCTGAAGAACAGTCAGCAACAGACACATTTCTGAATTTACACTAGTATGGATGGTTTGGTCATTGTAGTTTTCATTCACTTATACAGAAACTCACTTATTTTACCTCTGCTCATGAGTGCAAATCAGTCTGTACCACGGGATACTCCCAAGTATTTCCTATGGAAATACCACTTACACGACAAACACACAGTAACATGTCACTTTATCAACAGACATTTGCCACTAGGCCCCATGTGGATTAAGATCTGGGTAAAATTAAAAAACAAAGGAGAGACACTAATTTGATCACAGGGCTGGAACATCTCTCATGAAGGTAAGCTGAGAATTGCAGTTGTTCAGCCTGGAGAAGAGAAAGGTTTGGGGTGACTTTAAAGCACCTTCCAGTAGCTAAAGGGGGCCTTCAAGAGAGCTGCAGAGGGACTTTCCATGTGGGCACATAGTGAGTGTAGAGATAGCACAAGGGAGAATGGCCTTAAGCTGAAAGGGGGTGGGTTTAGGTCAGGTATTAGGAAGAAATTCTTTGCTGTAAGGGTGGTGAGGCACTGGCACAAGTTGCCCAGAGCATATGTGGACTCCCCATCCCTGGCAGTGCTCAAGGCCAGGTTGGACGGGCTCTGAGCAACGTGGTCTAGTTCCCTGCCCATGGCAGGGGCTTGGAACTAGATGATCTTTAAGGTCCCTTCCACCCCAAACGAAACTATGATTCTATGACCTAGAGAGCCTTTAAAATGCAGGAATTCCTTTTCTTCCAGTTATGTAAACTACAAGTGGTGCTAAATATGATTATTTTCTGTAGGCTTTACTATAAATTGTTCATTTTGGTGACAGGACTATTTCATGTTCAACACAAAGAGTCAGCTGTTGAGTAAAATGGGCTTTGAAATACAGAGATAATGATCAAGAGGTAAAATTTATAATAGATTTATGTGCTTTCATTCAGTTTAAAATCCCCATACTTCTCAAGATCAGACAAAATATATTAGCTATGGAAACATGCCAAAAGAAGTATATTATCTTTAAGAAAGAGATAAAAAGATAAAACTAGTGAGTGATTCAGTGGAAGGATGAGACAAAGGGGGAAAATTACTCCAGTCAATTAATGATACATGTTTCCTCCTTATGCCCTACAACATCCATAGAGTAATCAGGCTGGAGAGGTCCTCTAAAGTTCATTAAACCATTCTTCTTCCTCAGGGAAGGCTCCACTACACCTGAAGATACACAGATATCTATACCTGCAGATGTTTAATCCAACAAGTCTTTTCATGGACATTGCACAACCTCCCCAGGCAGGGAGCTGTACTGCTTCACTGTACTCCTGCATCTGAAACATGGTCCTGTCTTCCTGGAATTAAATTATATTCCCCACTTCCACATCTGGAAACATGAAGAACACAAATATAAAAGGCTGCTGCAAAGCAAGATGGAGTAATCGGAAAACTGTTCCATTCCCTCTCACAACTCTTCCTGAAGCTTGACATCTCAAACCTGTTTTAAGCTCCATACATAAACCCCATGAGTATAAAAATGTGCATATACATTTTACACACACTTGCTACATATGCAGGGTAATATTTTGAAATCACATTTCTTTTGTTCAGATATTAAAAACCAGCAGCGTGGGGTACAGTAAATTTTTTCACTGTTTTGTTTAAACTGGTAGGTGCTCCTAATTTCAGACAATTATACCAGCCACAGGAACACAGAATGATTCTTGGCCTGGTAACAGAATTTTGGAAAGAACATGAGACAATTAGTTTTGGTTCAATGCTAGTTGAATGATTAACAGTCTAACCAATATAAATCATATTACTTGTGGAGTAAAAAATACTGAAGTACAGGTGACACATCAGACCCAGGCCACTCCTTTATCTCACCAGCATTTCACTCACATTTAACCACCACCTGTACATTTATTTATAGTGGGTTTTTAAACTGATGCTCACCCTAAGTTCTCAAATGTATGAAACAATCAGGGTTTCCATGAGGCTACAGCAGCTGATCACACTTACCTTAAGAGGATGAACCTTAAATGTCACAAAGGATCCCAGCAGCAGCTCAGCTTCTAGGAATTGCAATTCTGGACGAATACTGATTCCTGCAGCATGGAAAATGAAGTGGCTGCTGACTGAAAAACATTAATGGAACCAGGCTGAGACTGAAGAAATGCCTGCTTTGGTTGCATGATGAAGCTAATTCATTTGCAATGATGTTGCATTGATACTCCAGCTTCTACTGAAACTTTCAATCTTCCCCAGATAGCTGCTCAAGAACAACTTCAACCTGCTGTTAATCTACTTAATCAATCTCAACTATCTAAACATGCTTCATGCCAGGTCCCTATGTGGACAGTGATGTGGATTGAGAACTGGCTGAATGGCAGATCCCAGAGGGTCATAACCAGTGTCACAGGGTCTAGTTGGAGGCTTGTCACTAGTGGTGTCCCCCAAGGTTCAGTATTGTTTAACTCACTCATCAATGACCTGGATGAAGGGGCAGAGGTCTCCTCAGCAAGTTCCCTGATGACACAAGGCTGGGAGGAGCGGCGATACCCCAGAGGGCTCTGCAGCCCTTCAGAGGGACCTCGACAGGTTGGAGAGATGGGCAGAGAGGAACAGTTTGAAATTAACAAAGGCAAATGCAGGGTTCTGCACCTGGGGAGGAATAACCCCAGGCACTGGTACAGGCTGGGGTGACCTGCTGGGAAGCAGCTCTGTGGAGAAGGACCTGGAAGTGCTGGTGAAAAACAAGCTGTCCATGACGTGTCCTTGTGGCCAATGGTGTCCTGAGGGGCATTAGGAAGAGCATTGCCAGCAGGTTGAAGGAGGTGTTTAAAATGTACCCCAACTATCTTTGAGGTGAAATAAATGGCATGCTAAGGGCAGCATGCATGTGCCTTCTATCTAACAGTACAAACCATATTCATTTTATCATAGAGGCTTCAACCTAAACATGTGATCAATACTATCACAATACTTACATTATGAATGTAAGTGCAAGAAAAGCAAAACACTGACTTAAACCAGTCAGTCAGAAGAATCTCAAAACCAGAAGAAATACTCTCATTTTAAGCTGAAGGTTAACCATTTCATACTCAATTCATTACCACCCTGCAAATCAACCATATTTAGTTTTTTACTGCTCTTGACAGCCCACAAAATCAATGCTGAAATACAGATGCCTTATACCGTAAATGCAGCTCTAGAGCAAACATAATGGGGATTTAGGCCCACCATGAGAAGGAACAAACTCTGCCAAATTCCTGCTCTTACAGCACCACTTCTGTCCACTCAGTGCCCTGTTTCAACCACAATGGAGGCCAGTTTCCCCTGTTAATCTTTCCAATTTCATACAGCCCTGTGTACGACTTGAGCACACCAGAATCGCACAGAGATAGTTTCTAAGAGATAACATAATGCTCCAGAGGGAAGATGTTGCACTAGTACAAATTTTAACTTGTCACTGCATTTGGATTTCAGAGGCTTGCATGTCAGAAGACAAGACTCCAAAAAGAGGGACATACCCTGAAGCAACCACAACTGCATTCACATTTCTCAGTGCCTAAGGAGAAGTAATAATGGTACTTACAGCATGGGTGAGACTGACATTGGAATACTGAATAGTTCTGCGCTAAATAAAAAGCATGAGAACCTTATGGACAATGCAGTAATTTGACAGTTAGAGGTAAAAAACTACGTATTGAGAGACTCATCCTTTAGTTGAATGCAAGGGCAGAGGTGATAACTGCAGTGTAAGTTTTTAAAGATAAAAATATCAGGTAAAAATGCCTTTTTAAACTGAAGGCGGCAATATAATTAAAACAAGAATTAAAGCAGGTAAAATTATGTCAGGGAGAAAAAAATTTAACTATGTTAAATTATTATTTAACAACAACAACAAAAAAATAACAGGCTATGAGGAATGAAGGCTTTTACTGAAGTAACTGCAAAGATTCTATAAATACTGTCCAAGAGACTTGACCAGATTAATACCCCTCTGGTTTATAAAGCAAAACACTTAAGAACCTATGAATCTCTTAAAAAGATTTACAGTGACAGAAGGATTCACTGATTCTTGTTGGATCCAAAGTTCAGAGGTTTTTTTGATCTAGCAAAAAGGCAGTCTATAAAAGCTTTTAAAAAGCAATAAAAAGGTTCTTTTAGGATCAAAGATAAAAGTTAATTTATTTGCTGAAGTACTGACCTATTTAGGTTCTAGGTTTTTAAAACTCTTTTTCTGAAGCATAGGAGACTACTGGCATGGCCTTAAAATGCTTGTTATGTGAACATATACCACTTGATCTATGCTGAACCATGGCTGGCTTTCCAAAACAGAAACATCAGGAGCAGGTTTTACATGAGTTAAGGTAGTATTTACAAAATCTAAGTTAATAGGACTTATTAATAGGGGATGCTTCTGAGCTTCCTCTTTGTACCTGGTGTGGCAAGAGAGGTTTCCTTATACAATGACTCAAAGGAACCCAAATCAGGCATTCTCAGTTGCCCTTCTGACAACCATTTGTACCATTTGCTACTAAAGGCAACCCAAGAATATAAAGCCAAAGTCAGTTTTTGAAAAATACAATTGTGTGTCATCCTTCAAGATGAAAAATTTGTTGTGTCCTTGTAAAAATAAGCTTTTAGACAAAATAACTTACCCTTGATCTTCTACCTAAGCAGTCACAAAGATTTCAGAAACAAAAACTCACAGCTCTTCAGTTAAACAAAAGACAGGGAGCCTCGTTGTATACATAAATTCTTATATAGAAAACATCCAGGGTAACACAATAACTGATTGCTGGTGATTTATGAACAAATACAGTTCACACTGGACAATATCCATAGTGTCCTTTGGTCAGTACTTTAACTTTCATAAACTTCTCAATAATTAACACAGCGTTTAGGAAGTTCTGGTTTTTTGTTCACCAATGAATCAAAACACAAATCCATTGGTACTGTGTCCCAATTTGAAAAAGCCCCTTTTTCAAATGAAAAATTAGGTAAAAAGTTTCTTAAAAAAAAAACAACCATAAATCAATGAAATAGTCGTCCTCTTCCACGTCTGCTCTTGAGTTGACTGGCAGAGCGCCGAAGACTTTTCCTCTCTTGACGATGCAGTTTCTCAGCTTCCTGCTGTTTCCTTTGCTGCTCTGACTGGAATATTAAAACAAAAATAGACTCAGGTTCTTGTAAATGTACACATCACCTCATTGCTCCAATATCAATATATCAAGTCAGAATTCCATTAAGCAAATCTGGAAGTGTTACCATTAGTTGCCCCATGCTATCTTGTGTCAGACTCTACCTGTTAATTCTGGACATCCTTAGGCATTATCATTCCAAGTTTTTCAGAGCAAATGTTTAACATAAAGATATCAAAAAACAGTGAACAATGTATTTCAGATAAAAAACAAAGCTTAAGAATACACTCCAGAATTTATGTTTAAATACCCTTAAGAATTTAGATCCCAATTTGTGGCTACTTAGTATCTACTTTGGTTAACTAGTGTTTTCAAGTTTAACAACAGAATCACAGAATAGAATAAGCTGAGTTGGAAGGGACCCACTGTTGGGGAAGATGGAACAGGAAAACCTTGGAAATATGATTGCCTGACAAAAGATTTTGGGAATATGAAAACTACAGGCAACATCGAAATGAAAGCCACTTTTGAAATACCAGGTCTTAGTTACTGAACAACTAGGAAACAATGGTATGGCCACTGAAGTAATCCCCTCTTGATGAAACAATACCCTCTGCTTGCAGGCAGGTCCAAGGGTCAGAGCAGACCCTACTAGCTCAGCAGAAGGGGTCCAAAGAGTAGTTTTTAGAAGTTAAGATGTAACACTCTATGGTAATATAAGAACTCTTATAGGCTGTATGTAAATGCTATAGGATTTGTATCTTGTATTAGATTGGTTAGTGACAATTAGAATATTCAGTACAGAAGATGATTTATTGTATTGTAACCAGGACTTCAGACATTCTGATTCTGATTCTCTCTCTTCTTCTCTATTCCTCTCTTCCACTTCTACTTACTTCCACTCTTGCTCTTACACCCTCTCTCTCCCACTTACTCTCTCTCACCTGCTTACTCTCTTGGGCCTGCTCAGAGCTGAGTCAGGCAGCTCTGAGCAGTGCCCCAATACCCACGCCCTTTACAATAAACCGACTGTGTCCCAAGACCTGCCTATAGAGATCTCCATCCGTCTACGTCCGCCCGGTCCCGACAGAACCCCGAAACCCGTAACCTACAACCCACAAGTATCGAGTCTAAACCCTGGCCCTACAGGAGTCTCCCTGGACAGAATCACACTATGTGCTCAAGACTACTGTCCAAATGCTTCTTGAAATCTGTCAGGCTTAATATTGCACAATTTAATTTTAAAAAGACAGAACAATTAGTTAAATTTGCTGAAGCATACACATTTCCTAAAATGTGTTCTTAGGAGTTCTTGGAAGTGTTTGATATGCTGTATGCAGTTATAGAAAGACTTTCTACATGAAAGTAATTCTAAATCTCTGCTCCTGTGGCACATGCTCTATTAATGTTTCTTCTCTTAATCAAAAACATGCTGGAAGGGTTTAATTTATGTACCATGTAGATGAAATGGTTCTTACAGCCATAAACTACTATTTTCTTTGGAAGACTAAAGTTTTTCTTTCACCTAGGCAGAAACTGGAACTAGCAGACTTGAACTAGCCAAGCTCAGGCAACTGTCCATGCTAAAAGTACTCCAGCAATTCGAGCAATCTCAAGCAGCCCAGGATAACTGTACTGACAGTGTGACAGAATTACCGCTGTAGATGCAGCTGCATCCCCACTGCATCTCATTCTGTAACCAACAGAATTCGTGTCAGCTCATCTCTTCCCCAGTCTCCCATTCACCTACCATTTAAGCTGAACTAGAGATCTGCTTTCATGGACAGCATTTTGGCTGAGGTGAGATACAAACCAGTTTACCAAATGCAGCAATCAGCCCATACTGGTATCAAGGCCGAAAAAACTACTGGTCTTCTGACTTTGATGGAATTTATTAATTCCTGTTTTCATTGCAAGTAGAGCAACAAGAAACCCACTATTTGAAAATACAAGTAGTTTCTCTCTGTTTCCAGACCTCTTCTGAAACAATCTTGATGAATCTACTTAAGTTCATGTTGACAGCTACTCATAGTGTACTGAAACTGAATGACCTTGATCTGCATTAGAAATTTTATGGTTTGGGTTTTTTAAATGTCTTCCATACTGTCCTAAAAGTATACGTACTTTGACATTTTAGAAATCCTGCTATTTTGTTAGATCTATTTGCTATGATAAAGCATATTGAAATTGAAAAATAAGTTGCCACACTGTAGGAACCATATGCAAATCCCCCGAAAACTAAACTGTGAAATATCAATGATAAACAGTTTCATCACTGGATCTGTCAGTGGTAGCTGGGCATCAGGAGGCTGCCAACATACCACACCTGCAGGAGCCAAGTTCAGCCTCGATTCCTCTAACTTAGGAGTTGAAGTGATACCAACCCTAAGGAAGGACAATTCTCTCCCCTGCTAAATCTTTCCACCTACTCCTAAATACACCTGCCCTTTGAGGAAAGGGCATCACAAAGCCTAAGTTGATGTTTCAAGTAACACTAAAACCCCTTTTTTGGCTCGTCAGCTCCAACTCTTCATCCTCTGAAAAGGAGTGCCATGACCGCATAGCTCTCCCTTCTCCATTCCTTGGGACTTCAGAAGATATAAACAAGAGTCTGCTTATTTGAGAGAAGACTTGTAAGTCTTACTTTGTTGTTCTGCTGATAGGAGAAAATATCTCCACTGTAGATGCATTATTTTTCTTTAAATTAGATTTAAAAAAATCTTTTTAATTCAGATGACTACAGTGTACATATTTTAATAAAGCAATTATCAGTAAATAGTCAGGAAAAGAAAATCCATATATGTTAGAAGCACCATAATTTTAAAAACCCCTCAAAGGTGTATCTTATCTGATGCAATCAAGTAAAATTGGCATTCTGAACCACTGCTGTGTCTGTCTTCCTCCTGCAGGATCTGTCTACCTTGCTCCCAAGTCTTTACAAAACTGTCAGTAAAAAGTGACAGTTCAGTGTGCACCAACTGCACAAAACCTTGTGGCTTTACACTTCTTCAGTTAAAGCTACTGTAAAAAAATCTGTGCTTTGAAGCCCTACAAAGCCCATTTATTAAGCTGTAAGACACCAACGTATCAGTTACAGAGTTGATAAAATCACCAGAAAGGTTACCCTACAGGGCACTGCAGAGGAATTTGTGACTTACTCCACAGTCACATATTAAATTCCAGCAATATAGGAATCAAAACCAGATGAAAAAGGACATCTGCAAACAGATAATAATCAGTAAAGTAAGGTAGAAACAGTCAATAAATCTGACTTTTTTTTTTTCCTTCAGGCATATCCAATGTGACAATCAAGTAACTACTTAGCCATTTTTGTGACAGTGTTTTACCAGTGAGAACAGTATTTGACCAGTGGTAAGGAGAAATGTGTTACAGCAAAGATGCTTACCTGAGGAAAACAAATTTTAACCAAAGTAAATTTTGTCAGGTCAAGTATTAATTCATATGGGTCTTCAGCTTTTAAACTGAATCCTCTCCTCAGTTCTAAAGCAATTTTCTGGTTTAAAAAATCCCTAAATGTTCTGCAGCAGTAGCAGATGCACAGAAGCATTTATTTAGCTGTCCCCATGTTATAAAGCAATCACCTGTATGCAATCTACAAAATTCTTTAGAATGGAAAATCAAAACCCTTGGAAAGGGTAAATAGACAGCAGTTAACTCCATATGGAATATGACAACCATATATAGGTTGTATAGGACCAGCTCATTCCTGTGACCTGTGTTACATAAGGTCAACAACAAAGGTGGTTTGGAGCTCTGTTTCTATCCTGCTGAGACCTCTCACCATGCCAAACCAAGAAAAAGCCTGTCCCCTGCAGCACCCTCACTTGTGTTTGGACCTGCAGACTGAGATCTGATCAGTGCTGGCACTGAAGTCAGGGAAGGTCACAAGCTTCTGGTGGTACCTCTGCAAATAAACTATTAAAAGATGCAAGCCATTATTTTCCACCAGAATGTAAGATTTTATGAGTGTTGCATGAGTTACATGGGATAAACACACAGAGCACTACTGGAGACTTTCATTCTCTTGGCAAGAACCTGAAGAGTTGGCAGCTTATAAAGAAATGAAGAGGGACATTTGCTTGATGGTTTTAAAGTTCCTGTTCTTTCATGCAAAAACTAAAGTTACCTGTGCATTATCTTAAAAATTATATATATGTATATATAGCTCACCTTCTTTAATTTGAATGTCGCCTGTTTGCTGCCTACTGTGGTATCAGACACATTGAGTGTGCCAAGCTTTTCTTCAAGCTTTAAACGATCTTCAAGAGTTTTCCTGCAGAGAAAAACTAACATTAGCCCCTATTTTTGCCATCTTTTTACTGTAATAAAAGTTGATAATGCAGTCAAAACAAACCTCAATTTCTCTGAAACCCTGAAATGTCATAACTAAAAAAATAAACATTCAGGAAACAGAAAGACAAATTCAAATAATTCCCTCCAGATATTGCTTTTAGTAGAAACACTTTTAAAATTTATGTAAAGTTCATTGTTTTTGCTGCTAAAAAGTAACATGACTCTAGTTGAGAAAGAAACCACACCCTTCTATTGCTATAGTTTTCTATGAAATGTCCAATAAAGTTGGGGATATTAAACTGCACAAATGAAAAAAGTAAGGCTAGATATTCAGTTTTTTTGAAATCTTATAATTTCTGAATTGGAAACACTTTTGAAGGAAGGAAGTAAGCTTGACTATACACCAGAATGAATTAATCACCAAATTAATCATTTCACTACTTAATCCAAACACAAATGCCTGTTCGGACACTGTGCCTGCAACAGTCTAAGTAGTTTTCTGAATAAAAGAACAATATAAACAAGTGAATGTGATAAAGACAGATCCTGGGCCCAGAGAGGAGCTCCACAGAAGCATATGCCTTCAAGCACAGTGCTTATCACTGAGTTTCTGTAAGCAAACTGGTGTAGAGCCTCTCCCTCAGGCTCCAGACTCCAGCTTTTCTGTGGAGAAGGAGGTAGGTGGTGTGGCCAAAACTCATACTGTTTTCAGCTCTCCTCCACCGGAAGTTAATGCCCTGCAAAAGCAAGACATAAGGACACGCCCCAGCTGCTCCAGGTTGTGAGCTGGTATTTAATATCATGGTTGCTGACTTCAGTTAAGTTGGGCTGTAAACCAGAACAGCTGAGGAGTGGAAAAATGCCTTGTTCCCACATAAGCCTCCAGCTCAGGGGGAAGGCAGGCAGGCAGGGACAGTGCTGGCTTCAGCCAGCCTCCCTAAAGGCACCTGTGAGTCCAAACACGGCTCATCCTTCTCCTATAATGTAGGTCCTACGAGTAAGTAGCACCCTCTGAGGATATGACATGGCTTGTACAATCAAACTCACTCTGCATGTGCTTAGAAAACATTCTCCTAACTGTAAACAAAATTAGTTTCTGCAAATTGAGATGCTATTAGTGCCTCATTAGCTCTCTCTGAAGAGGGCCAAGAGATGCTTTTTGTACTACTTCTGAAGTGGAAATAAATCATCATAAAAATAGAGATGATTGGCAGCCACCAGAGTCAATGGCATTTACTGTGTATGAAGAACTCATGGCTGTGGTGGCCTATGCATGAAGTCTCTGAAGTCCACTGAATTTTGGTTAATGAGCCATTTTATGTAACAAAGACTTTTCAGATTAACAATGAAAAATTACTGTCAAGAACTACTTTATTTCTCATGACTAGGTACTTTGATTGTATTTTTTTCTGTAGTGTATTTTTATTGAGTACATGTGAAAACTTGTTCCATCTGTGCGAATCGGAAAGACAAGCTAAGCCTTAGAGCTAACTGTGGCAGGAGATCAGTCACCACCATTGTGGTGGGATTTCTACATTCAAGTGAAGTCTCATTTTTCTCCCCTTTGAAAGTGAACTGGAGAAATATGGCTACTACCCAGCAATTATTTAGCATGACTGCCTAGACACTGCTTCAGTCAGGAGAAAAATTAAAATGAGTAGATACTAGCAACATGCTGTGGGGTTGTAATCTTACTGAAAAAATGTAGGTATGGTTCTATTTATCTGAAAACGTGCAGACCTCAAGTGATAGTGAATTGTACATACTGATACACAAACAACAGCTGGGTTTTTTGTTTTGGCTGGGTTTTTTTCATGTCTTCCTCAACAAATTAATTCAAGGGATAAATTTACAGCATTATGAGAAGCAAATTCCCCTGTTCTAATGTAAAAATCAAACAAAAATTTCCCTTTTTTTCCCCTCATTATAAGGAGAAGAGTTTTTCAGGACTTTTCCTGCTGTGAAACAAGAATACCTCTTTAACAACACCTAGGAATATCAACTATGTTTTGTTGGCTTTCTTGGCCACCTCTGGAGATACATACATTGACTGTCATACTTTTCATAAAATATGACTGCTATAGTTTTTAATTCTGACATGCTTTAACTTCAGTAACATACTCTTTAAAGGGACATCAAGTAAATAAAAAGAACTCTTAGCACACAGATAAAAATCCTTTCCTTTTATGGTTCTCTTTCAAGTTACGAGGTAGGAAACCTATGTTGTAGGGAAACAAAGCAAGGATTTGGAGGTTTTTTGTGAAAGTGTAAGAGTACAAAAGGGGAAAATTAAATGTAGATGGATTTGAGACAAGGTGTTTTATAGAACCATGAGTAAATCTTGCAGCTTTCCTGCACAGAGAAATGAGTAGACTGTGGGTCTAGGAAGGAATTTATAGTACGCACCACTGCTTTAGAAGTTGGGCTTGGAGCCGTGCTGAGTCAGGAACATGTCAAAAGAAACACCCAGTTTTATATAAGTCATAAACTGTTTCCTCAGGTAGAACATTATATGATTAGAGAAAAAAAGAACATCTAGCCATTAAATGCGTAGTGAAGGTATTAAGGTACTTAATTATATTGGTCACAGACCATCATTCCATAACTTGGATATATCAAATCAAAGACAAACATGCCAGCCTCACCAGATTGTACATGCCACTACAGTCTTTCCAGTTTTCAGTATGCTACTTGATTTAATTACTTTTATGCTGACTACTTATCACTGAATAAGGCCAGCACAAAACATGTTTTTCTTCATAAAATTCTAATATGTAAAAATGCTTATGAACCCAACAATTTAGCTCACAACAATTATGATTACAAAATCATATCAGATATGCATTATATGAAACAGACATCAGCTGTTGATTTTCAAATTTCTTCTAAGAATTTGAGGAACACCAAACTCCATACTGAGAACAATGCTTGGATGAGCACAAAGGGGATCAGTGAGTATAGAGCTAATTGCTTAGACGAAGATAAAAAAACCCCCATGTAAGTAAATTCAATAACAGCAACTCAGAAAACAAAGGAAGTGATGCTACCGCATTAATATTTTTGGTCATTCTATTCTGTCCTCCTTTTTTTTTACATTTCTTCTCCTTTTTTTTTTACATTTTACACTGTATCCTATCTGTGCACCTACCACAGAGGGTATCCATTAGCAGCGAATCTTAAAGCACTCTCCTTTCTTTAAAAGCAGTCTTTTAAAAGTCTTTTCACAGCTTATGTCATCACAGACATTCCTTCATCTACTGGACACATCTGTGATATTTGCTTTTGTTTTTCCTGGGCTGAAGAAATTATTTTGCTCCCTTAAAACCAAAAGAAAAAATTTACTTTATCCTGTGTTACCCTGCATTATTTTTTTCTAAATGTTTCTTCTCTTCCTTACACCTGTCTTGGCTTATTTACTTGAATTTCCACACTCTTGTTCACATTTAAGCCTTCAATGTTTTGAATAAAATGAAATCTTTACACTTCAAACTGAGTGTCCTTGAGAATTTGCTTTAGAGCTTTAGCAGCTGAATTTGTGCAAAGGAGCAGTATATGAGTCGGCTGCAGCCATAGAGCCTTTTAATGACGTATTTCACTCGCACTGAGAATACAGTGTCATTTGACCAGTCTGTCAGGCTCCTTCCAAGTTACAGCTAATATGACCATAAACCAAATTACAATGTAAAAAAAAGTATTTTTAATCTACAATACTTTGTCGGAGTGTCCAGAGTGGATTTTCTCCTGACAAAGAAGAAAAATTGACAAAATTAAAAAGTTGCTTCATCTTCTGGAACAAAAAAAAAAAAAGAAAAACAATCAGAAGAAAGTTAATGGAAATATCTAAGGAAGTTAACGGTCCAGAATAAGTGGGTGTATTCAATTTAAAAAAAAAATAGAGAAATCCCTGTGTGAAATTACCTGCTGATAAAAAACAGCTAAGGAAAACATGGGAATCAGTTCTGCAGAACTGCTATAAATCCCAATTTATAAAATACCACTATTTCTACTTAAGAGAAGTCTTACAAGTACAACATGGAAATCATAGACTATCTGACTACCATAGGAACACTATCTTGCTAATACTTAAAAATCCCTTTTACATGATCATTCTAGTTAAAAGGCTGAATTTTTATCAAATGTTTGTGCCTTCAGAAAATTTCAATTATAAAACAACTAGACTGTAGTCATTAGTGACATAAAGAAACAGCTCCATTATATTATTCACTTTCTTTTCTTTGACTGTATAATTTCATTCTAAGTAAAACCAAAATGTTTATTATGAGATCCATCTAGCCCAACAAGCAGTTTCCAACATTAGTCAAAATTCTGCTCTGCACCAACTGTGCTGCAAGAACTTTGAAGCTACTGTCTTGAAAGGTTTAATAAATGTTTGTGCTCCAAACAATAAAAGGCTATTAAATCTCATCTTCTGAAGGGCTCAACTCGCCTCTGAAAAAAACTAAATCAATGAGATTTGCAGGCACTGAGCATCTCAAAGCCAAGTCTTTTACTTTAATGTGCTCTTTCTTTAGTTTGACATGCTTATCCATGTACCTGTTATTTCAGATGATCATCAGTTTAAGGAAATGAAAAAACCAAACCAAACCAACTACACTTAACAAACACCCTCCCAGTGTGGTACTTTGTATTGCAAAAAAAAAAAAAAAAAAAGCAGAAATAGTAAGTTCTGACATTACAAGGACAGTGTAGGTTTTGAAAATTTTTAGACGTCATAAAAATACCCAGACAAAACAATTTTTCTTTTACTGTCTTGATCCACCTTGATCCTACTCCCAAAACTATTCATGTAGCATTCTACATCCTTTTAGGTGGTCAGATGAAAAACCTCCAGTCTGTTAACCTCATACTGACACTGGTGGAGAAATATAACCATTCTCACAAGACATGACTGTTATCTGTGACAACAGCACTTTGCCAACACTGAGTAATGGATCCCCCATATCTTACTAATCTCATTTGTGTAGTGCATTTGTTTATCTGTAAACAAAGCTTTCAACGACTATGTCACTTTAAGTTATATCCTTGGATCACCAGATGTGGCTTTACTAGCAAGACCTTCTGAGCCAAAACATCACTGGACTGCACTGTAGGGAAACACTTGAGAATCATCCACCCCCAGCTATTAAAATAGGAACATTAGTCTTACTTCATTAATTTTTGTTTTTTGGCAGAGTCTTTGAAGCTTCTGAATTCCTCTCCTTCTTTAATCTCGAAAAACTGAGGTTTCAGTAATGTTTGCTGATCTTCCTTGAGCCTTTCCTGCCGCTTTAGTTTTTCCTCTTGGCGTAAAAGCTTGCGCTGTTTCCTGACCTCTTCAACCCAGCCTTTTTCATCATCTGAACTCTCAGAACTTTCAGCATCACTTGCTTTTCCTTCTGGTTCTTCCTCCTCTTCCTGCAGACAAAAATAGTATAAAGTAAGAAATCATCAACTAATTTTCTTTTCAAACCCTTCCTGCAATTAAGAGTACGGGACAGCTTTTACACACAGCTGTTTTAGATACAGCTGAAGAGAACTACAATCTTTAAACAAAAGCAGTAACAGCAAATGAAGCTGAAAATATATTTCAAAGTTGTTACCTTTATGTTTTTCAAATCTATATTTGTGCAGGAACAATATAATTCACATCTAAAAACTAGATTAAAATTATAAATTACACTTAATTATTGTAGCTGATAAGACATTCTTGCATTGCCTCCATCTCTCTGGGATGAAAAGTCTGAATGCTTGAAACAGAGGGGAAAAAAAAGCCTATGGAGTCTTCTGAATGGAAAATATTTTACCTGTCCTTGTGCTTCCAGTTCTTCTAAGATCTTTAGCTTCCTCTTTCTTTTCTCACTTATTTTAGAAACAAGTGGGTTAAGTAACCTAAATTCTTCACTCTGCTCATCTACCTGGAAATCTGGATTCTCAAACATGACCTTAAAACGATCATCTTTGAGAAGACTTGGCAGATTCTGGAACAGAAGTAAAGCATGAGCAAGTTAGGCAATTCTGAAACAGACATTAACAAAATAAGTAACACTTTTTTTTAATTAAACAAAATTAATAACCAGCATATGAAATGCCAGTTGCTTTATCCTTACAGGTCAAATAAAAATCAAGATTTATGTTTACTGTATTTTTACAAAGATTGTTCAAAGCCACCTGTAAGCAAGAGTTTGTTTTTTTTTTTTAATGCACAGTATAGACACTTTAAATACACAATTACTAATATTTTCAAATAAATGTTTCTCATGCATTCAGCCAGCTAGTCTGGAGACATGTTGGTATCTACTGACTAATCAGCAGTACCTCCAAGGCAAATATACTGCCTGATGGGGATGATTCTACAACATGTAAAACAAATTATAAGGGTACATGCCTTTATGCAATGCTACTATTATTTTACTGTAAATACTTAAGAGGAAGTGTTTTTATACATATTATAACACTTTTTTTTTCACTACTTTCACACACAGAATGGAAAAGGCAGTTTTATTCATGTCAAAGTAAAATGAACTCAGTGTAAATTATGCTACTGGTGAATTCAGAACAGTTCAACCTACTAATTCAGCTTAAGAGAAGACCAGTTATTGTAATTTTAAAATCATTACATACATAGCTTTTTATTATAAAGTGCTAATTTTTTAACATGGCTCAATTTATACCAGCGTATCAATCCCACCACAGCATTAGGTTTTCATTGTTACTTAAGAAAAGGAGGGTGGAACTAATGATACAGAAAACAAGAGTAAATTTCAAACACAAAAATGCTGCAAATGAACTTTCAATCACAGCCAAAAATTAAATCCTAAAGCCTAAAATAAATTGCTTGTCATAGGACTGTAATACTGTTTCAGAAAAATAACCTGAACATACATTTTTATATATATTCTGTTTAGTCTACTTGATTACACAGTCTCTATGGGCTCCAAGACAAATCAGTCCCCATCTACTGAACTCTCATTTTCATTGTACCATTTGCTTCAGTCTGCATTTAAGTTTCACCCCCACCACCTATCTTTTTAGTAGTTCATCCTTCCTACGAACCTTAACACACAAGATCTCATTATTGACATATATTGACACATGCAGCCAATGTCTGCTTTTCATGAATGCTATACTCCTGTGAGAATGAGCACCTATGAAGTGCTACCTATAAAAAGCCTCCCCTCCTATTAGATATTAAACATTTACCCATTTCTTCAATTAAAACTTCTCTTAGGAGAGAAATGGATTATTTTTAACATCCAGAAGAACTTCTGTTGTGTAAAAGCAAACCATTTTCACTATTCTATAAAATATATTTAACTGTACATACAAAGAAAGGCAATTTTAACTTAAATTTTACAGATAACTTCTATTCTTTCATGGTCACCACTAAGATAACCAAAAACAAATGCAAACAACAGGTCTTGTTCGAACAGCTGTGGTATTGAGGCTGCATTAACCAGCTTTTAGAGTCCTATAAAACCCATATCACCTTCACAGTATTTCATCATTTTTAGCTTCAAGTTACTATATGGTCTTTTTTGTGCTGCAGCTATAGTCAAATGCATTTTAAAGCCACCTACCAGAATAAGTTATTTATAAGAAACAGAAGCAATGGTTTTTTTGAATCTGTTTGGCTAAATGGCAACAACAAAAAAAATGAATCCTGTAAGCATTGCTAGTTCTGTGCTCCCAGTTAGAGAAGTCACCAAAGCAAGAGCTCACCTTTTGTTTCCGTTTTTTGCTAATCTGTTGCTCTTCCCCTTCTTCTTCAATCAGTTTGAGTGCAAGTTCTTTATTAACTTTTGGAAGTTTCTAAAAAGAGGAAAGCAATTAATCAATAAATTAGACTTTTAGACATGCAACCTACATGCTTTACATTCTTACTATTGCAGAAAAGCTCCTTGACTGGTTCCAAATATCTCTAGGTACTAGGAAAGCAACTGCACTTAGAGAAGATTTAAGAACTTGTGTATTATTTTTAACTTCTAATGCATCAGCTTTAGAACTTTAAAAGCAACTCTTTCTCCTTTTATGTTGAACAAATCCAATCTAGAAAGCTACTAGTTATAAACACAATAAAATTTTCATGTATCTCTTTCCAGAGTATCATGTTTCAATGGCTTAAGTAATTTAATGTCAAAAGTAGAAATTGTAAAGTTTTACCAGTGGATTATCTGCTCAAGTGGCAAATGAGACGAGAGCTCTCTTTTAGTTTGGTATCAGCCTTTCAAAATCACATGCAAGGGAATCTTATGTTTCCATTCAAGAAGTTCTATAAATTACTTTGTGTGTCCAATGATAAACAGAATCAAATCCTAAGTCGCTACATCTCTAAGATACACTTAGGAATATATTACTCTTTATGAATAGTTTTCCCCAAAGTATATTATTTGTTTATAGGATTTACCTTCAGTTGAACTCTCTGTGCACGTGTTTCTTCTATCTTCTGTCTTATTTTCTCTCTTCTATATTCCTCATAAGCAAAGGGGTTGGCCATCATTTTTGCCTTTTAACAAGCAGGAGGGAGTAAAAAGAAAATACCATTAATACAGGACACAGTCCATTATCTGGGTGGAAAAAAAAACCCAGAACAAAATAAAAAAAATTAAAAAAAAAAAAAACACAAAAAGAGAAAGAAAACCCCAACACATATATTTTATTGCTAAGAATAAAAATTGACAAGATGCAGCCTTATTTACCTTATGATAAAGTCTTATGTCCATGAAGAAGCCATGCATATATGCTCTGAGCAATGATGATCCAATGAGATGAGCAAGGCCTGGGAAAAAAGTTCCAAATTTCAAAGAGCTTTCATATATAAAGAACTTCTATTCCAAGCTAGCCAGTTCACTTCCCTAAGACAAACACGCACTGCCAATGCAAAACATCAATCTAACAGTCACAATCATGACATCAAGACTAAGTAAAACTGGGAATAAAAAATCATTCTGGCCAGCAAAAAATTTTAAGCTTCTTCAGAGCAACCAAATCCACTTTTCTTACAATAATGCATGCTACTGAGCACTTTTAAAAAATGCCTGCATGCACTATACTCTATAGAAGTTCACAAAAAATTCCAGAGGATTTTTTCAAAGTCCATAGGTGTGTGATAATCCCCTTTTTAGTGTGATATAGAGATGTTTTTAGCTAAAGAGTTTGGGTCAAACCCAACTCTAAACAGTCAGAAGTAAATTAAATAAACTGGAGCAAAACATTGCAATCAAACCATGTAATGGACAGAAAAAGGACTAGCAAGTCTCAGAAGTAGCTTGCTTGCCTTCTCTGCTATATAATTTTCAGTGTTCCAATTCCTTGAAACTATTAGCCCTAGAATGATTTGTATTTTCTGAAAATTATTACATTCAAGTAGGGTAGCCTTTGGCTGCGAGTTCCAAATTCTATTAGAGCACCTCAAAAATATTTTGAAAACTAAACCAATTTCTCTTCCTCTGCCTTCCACGTAGCATATGAAAGCACACACAACAGATTCTCAGACACATTATATCAGCAAATATCAATCCCCTTCTTGTGATAAAAATCTGAGAAACACAAGTGTCTAGTGTTGAACTGGTAGGGAACCAAAGAACTTAAGAGCCATCAGTCTGGAATATTAATAACCAAGAAGACAAGAGGAAACTACTGTCAGTGAATTTCATAACAGTCCTCATACATCACACTGAAATTAGAAAAATCAGATGTGTAAATGTTCAAAAACTGAACAAAGAAGTCAGCCAAAGAGCATATACAACTGTTTTACCTAAATTTTCAAGGTCTTTTCTGGTAACAAATTTGTAATCATCATAAACTGTGCTCTCTGGATTCTCTTCCAGTTCTTCAGTCAAGTTGTCCAAGAAGGAACACCATTTTGGGGCAGGTCCTAAAACCTGTGGATATTATGGAAAGTTATAACATTGCATTTTCTTACAGAAAAAGTCTACAGTTAGGCTCTTGGCTACTGTGCTGTAATGGAACAACAAATTAATCCCACTGCAGACCTCAAGAGCAGCACTTAGAGAACAGAATTAAACCTATTGCTTGCATTATCAATAAAGAGTACTATAGATTATGTAAGTGTTGTTTTAATTTAGGTCATTTG
Source organism: Corvus kubaryi (assembly GCF_017639235.1). Lineage (NCBI taxonomy): Eukaryota > Metazoa > Chordata > Aves > Passeriformes > Corvidae > Corvus > Corvus kubaryi. The sequence goes on along the minus strand of NW_024581116.1, from coordinate 12,797,340 downwards.
AGACCAGCCAGTCTGGAGGTTTCAAGTTTAACTGTTTCAAGTGGTCCCTGTCTGATTAATTTATTAAAAGCTTAGAGCCAAACATTATAGAAGAAATTACAAACTAATGGCACTAGATAGCAACTAATTTGTAAAAGTGCTGCTGGATCTTGGACTCATTAGGTTCACAACGCAATCATGTTAAATCCTACTCTGCCCTATTTATTTTAATTAAAACACCACGGATATATTTCACGTATTTTATTCAAGGATAAACCCAAACTGTATGAGCAGATAATGGGAAATATTAACAATACTTGCATATTTCCATGAAGAGGCAAAGGATTTATTTGCACAATATTAGGTAACACTATCGATGTATTTTTCCATATAAGCTTCCTCCAACTTCCCAAGTTAAAAATCAGCTCCCTTCACTTTTCCCTCCTGCTGTTCTGATTGAAATTCCTCTCCATCTTGACTCATGCAGTCACACTCAGCTGTTCCAGCAGTCTTATTTTAGTAGGTGAGTTAGCTGCATGGAAAAATCTAACACTACATTTCTCTCTCTAGAGCAAATCAGCCAACATTTTAGAATGCTAAGTGACCAGTTAAATCCTACAGTGGGACTTTTAACGAGGTTTCTGATTTGTTTGCTAAAAATTCATGTTAACAACACTGCAGTCAACCATAGGAATGCTTGTGATACAACAACATTTTAAGATCCTATTCAATTATGGAAACAACTACAAGTGATTTATTTATTTAAAATATACATAGTTTGTTTTAACATGACCGTATGATAACAGTATGAGATGTCATTCATTTAAGTGTTTCTTCTAATTCAAAAGTCTTCTTTTGAAGACAACTACACACAAAAAAACTGTAAAATTGTGTTCTAGACCATAATATTCTATCTAACATATTTTTGCCTGTAACACTCCAGAGAATATTTTATTCTAGCCCACTATTCTCTCTGTTATTAAATATGAATTATCTTCCTAAGATTTCAGCCCTAGCTGAGAACCATTCCATGCCAAAGGAAAAAGTGCACTTTTTTTACCATGCTGTATATTTCATTCCAATTACCAAAAGCTTCCAAGGAAATACCCAAGATGTCACTAACAAGAAACACTTTACCTATGTTTTCCCCATGTCTGCTCCAGGAATAAATGATATATATAACATTCAGATTGATTTCTTGCCAACATTCCAGAAGCTTTTGTCTCCATCCAGATTTTAATTTTTTAATTTACTTCCCCCAAACCCACTTATTAAAATGCCAAGCTTTTATATTAAAAAGGAAGCAGGCTAGATCTATTGAATGTCTGCATGCCACTTGAGGAATCAGTTATCTGTGCCTCATTACCAGACGATCAAAGCATGACTGGTGTGGAAGAACCTTAAGTTTACTATAATTTTGTTTCAGATGAAGCAGTTTGTCCTTCTTATTAAAAAAACCAGCAAGCTACTTACTAACTAAACAAAACTTCTCTTGTAATAAAATTTAAGGACAACGTTCTCTCCTAAGATTATTAGAAATTAGAGAATCCTTGACTCACATCCATTCCCATTAAATAAAAAGTTCCCCTTCATTTTATCTTGCTGCACATCAGTGAAGACCTCTATCACTTCAATAAAGTTTTTCATCTGCTCAAACCCTACAAAACACAAAGAAACCAAGCCCCTACAACCACTTAGGGCAACCCCCCAATGGGATCTTGATTGGGATAAACCTTTGAATGAGTAACTAAAGCAAAAGTCTCACAAATAAGGGAAAACTGTTTATCTACTCTTCAGCTGTAGCGCCACTCACAGTTCCAAGTATTCCTATATTCAAAATCTGATACTGAGAGTAAAACCTTTCATGGGTGTAATCTGTGCCATGAAACACATAACATGATTATTCATTATAATCTCTGGAGTGAGTTGGATGATCAGATCACAGAAAACGAAGTGGGGGAAATGAGATAACTGATGGAAAAAAGCAGTGGCAGAATACCAGGAAAAAATAGAAAGTCCAGCCATTATTCAAATTTCACATGTAAACTGACAGAAAGGAAAACCCTACAGAAATGTCTGTGTACATTTTATTACCTTATTTCCCCCTCTTCCACCCCACTAAAACCACTTGCCCACCTATTCTAGGGCATCTTAGGAGCTCTGCTTTGTGCATTAATATGAAACATTTTTTAAAGCTTAGGAAGAAATTTAAAAATAGAAAAGGCAAACAATATCAGCCACAATGATAAAAACATAAACAAGAAATGCCCTTCTTTCACAATAGAAATCCTTCACAGAATTTAACTGCTATTGCATTTTAACTGCAGAATTTAATGCTCCACGGTCAAGCAACAGCCATCCCAGGATGATGCTGAAAGCACTCCAGAATGGCAGGCTCCAGGGTTCCACCATTCCTGTGCCCAGGTACAAAAGCAACAATTGAGAGGGTTGGTCTGCACTGGGCCTCCAGGGACAAGGTGGGAGAAGTGAAACTGGCCTGTCTTCCCCCAGCTCATGTGTTTCCATACAGTGGCCACATTCCAACACAAGTGGGACCCCTAGGAGCTGCTGTCATCCAGCATTGGCACCACCTCAGCCTGGCCTGCAGTCCCTGTTAAAGCCACCATAACAAAACAAAGCACTGGAGTTTGTGTAGGTCAATCAATATACTTGCCAATTTGGATTGGAAAGGTACAAATCTACCACACCTAACGGAGAAAAATGCACTGAAATTCACAGCAAGAATAAGAAAATGTTATGAGGTAGGTAACTGCATGTAACTTAAGTGACAGATACAATTTTTACAATATTTATGACATACCAAATAGATTTCTCTGCAAGTTTTAGAAAAGTTGCACTCAGCCAATGGAAAAATCATTATTAAATGAGTGCACATCTAGGCTCAGCTTTTATCCAAATTCTTTTTAGGACAGGAAAACTAGACACGAGCACCAACAGTGATCAAATAAGTATCTTTTGCTTTTTTCATTATTATTCTGCTTTCTGTAGGATAACCACTTCTTGAGACAATTTCTGCTGAAGTTAGTAAGATTGCTTTGAAAATGTTTTTGCCCATGAACAGAGGAGCCTCACCCATCAGCAGGGCCCAGCCAGCAGCAAGTGGGGGTGCTCTGTGCTCTGCTCCCCTCCCAGTGCCTTCCTCCTTCACCAACTGGAAACAGCACCCATGAGGTGACCAAAGCACAGATGTCCCACAGTGTCCCACCACCACACTGCAAGGCAGAGTGACAGATGGGTCACACCAGTCCCCTCCTCCCCACAGCAAAACTTACCACTACGATACACCAGTAATGCAGACACCTCACCATTGCCTTTTACCTTGTTCTGAGCCACAGGAGGTAAAAAATGTGGACTTAATAATTATTAGTACTGTGCCACCTAATATCAAATTTTTCTTATACACATTAGAATATTTCTTAACTTTACACACAGAAAACACAATGTATGATGAATGGTCTAGCATGCAACTGAGCAGAGAAACAAGTCTAAGATCAAACTGTTCTAGAAACAGAAGAGAAAAATGTTCACAGAAAAATGTTTTTTAAATATTATTTTAAAATAACTTCAAACATCACAGTTCTTTGTATTCTATCCTACAAGATGTTTGACTTCATAGTCTTGTAGCATCAGAAGTCTTACATGGTACAGCAATGTTCTTATGGCCATGCCTAATTCCTGAGCATTTCTGTAGAAAATATCATCCTGTCATTGGTCTGTAATTCTCCTAAAATTAATAAACCCTAGGACAGCATAGTTATTATTCCCAGCCCACAACAGATGTTCTTTATCTTCAATTTGGAACACCGGACAGCACTTGTACACTTTTAAACGCCACTCAACAGTTTGACAGCCAGCTCTGCAGAGCCCTTAAAGCCACAGAAAAACTGCCCGAATCCTAACTAGTATTAAACATGTTCAACAACTTAAAAGAAGCCCAGGATGTACAGAAGCTTCCACAGTCAGATGTCAAGAGATTTAAATTAAACTACTTTGAATGCACATCCAGACAAGTATTGTTAAGTATCTGTTAGAAGGTTTCTGAGACCAATTCTACAGAAGTGACTGAACAGTTGCTCCTTTCTTCTCAGGGAGTAAAAACAGGTTCCAAAATCTGTTTTTCTGTATGTTAAACAATAACTTCCTGGAAGATGTCATACAAAGCAGTGATAAATTCTTTTAGCAGTAAACAAGATCTCAAAATGTAGTAAGAATCAACCAGCAAAAAACCCCTCAATCTTCACTGATGTATTTTGCAATCAAAAATATGCAAAATGTTCACAGACGGCATTAATCTGGTTTGAAAATCATTCACTAGAGTTTGGAAAGTTTAGACTGTCTGAATTCCCTCTAGAAGACTAACTTAATGTATGTGGACATCATTCAAGCACACAGTTCCAGAGGCTTTGGAAAGCAGAGGTGTTATCTGCTGTGACTGCACGAGACAGCAATACACAGATTCATAGAAACTTCAGTTTCACAAAAATTAACTGTGTAAGGCCATATCATGCCACACCATAGTGATACAGTTAGTAACAAAAGAGCATATATAACATAACAAAAGAAAATATATCCTATCACAGTTCTTTTGTATTTTCAAAGTAAAACCTTCTGTCAAAAATCTTCCAGTTGTGTGTTGTGGTACCTTCTATGCATTTTGACTAAGACCATTACTAAGTAGCAAAACTCTACTAACTTAATCATTCACTGCCATATTATTTGAATAATGGTGATTACAACGAAAATAGCATATTTTTCAGATCTTCATCAGACCTCTATGTACAGTGCATTGTGTAAAATTATTAATGAGTTGGTGGAGACATTTTGTACAACTCCAGTATATGTGAATGTGAACTGTAGCAAGGACTGTGAAAGGCAGCAAGGAGGATTTCTGAAACAGTAATGCTTGCACAAGAATAAATACATCACAGAGACACTGTAAACTAGAGCTGACCTAAGCACCAGAGGAGTGTGACTCTTAACAGCCTTTTAAGTGGAGATAGTGGGGAACAACTAACAACTAATTTTTAGATGAAATCTGAAATATTTAAGGAAAAGATTATACAATCTGATTGTTTGTGATAAGATGGGACTTGACTTCACAATCCAAGAAGGCTCCTCCATTCCACCATTCCCATTAAAAAACAAAACCAAAAAAGAAACTTAAAGCACTTCAACAGACATTATTTTCTAGACTATTATTTCTTGAAATGAAATATATGTTATGTATCTGATTTGATGACTTCACATACATATTTACCTATAGGAGACAAAAATAATTCTTTGGAGAAGACAAATAATAACAATAAAATCTTAATTTTGTTTGTTTTTTATGAAACGGCACAAGATAAAGCACCTTAAACCTTTAACAGGATGTATTTGCTGGAGAAAGCAGATGCACATCTATGCATGCATATTCTCAGCTTCTATCACACCATTTAACAGGAGGAAGAGATTACAGAAGGTCTAATGAGGGTGGTAAAAAAAATGGTGATCCCCAGGGTCTGGGCAGTGATTGAAATGTGCAATTGCATTTTAAACATAATTAGCTCCCTAATTGTATAGCCAAGTTTAATTAATGCAATTACATGAAATATTAATTACTATTCATTTTAAGTGTATTGTTTTCAATGTTTTGTTCTCTAATTTTAAGAATTAGACAGATCTCAGTACGGAATAACTTTGAAAAGTTTCCATCTAGATGCACTGAAAAGTCAAGAGAAGAACACCTTGCTGCACCTTGTTAACACTTAACATTAAATCAATTGTAATTGCTAACTCTAAACACCCAGATGGATTATTTCTAGCTTGTAGATATGAAAATCTGCAGCTCTCTGTTCTTGTTACTATGCTTTTGGCCTTCAGTCATAGCCAGCCCAAGAGATCAGCTCGTGTTAGGAAGGAGCCTTGGGATCACGTGATCTTGTTATGTTTCTATCAACTACGTTTCCATACACAGCGTTTCCCGTAGCAACCAATGTGCTCCAAACAATTTGTCATTTTGAATTCTGCCATTCTTCTGTAATCTTCTTTCTTCCTATGAATGCTCTCTGATCAACTCCAAATATGCCCTGTTCATCTCTTGAGCCATTCTATTGATTGGACTGAATACAATTCTTTGATTCTTTAAATTAAATTGGTTTGGGGAATAAACTCCAAACAAATCTCCCATATAGTCTTCAAAATTTCATGCTTTCATTCACTCTACATCATATGGTGTAGATTTGGTGCTTTTAAAGATATCAAGTAGCTCAGTGGACTACAGACATGACGATGAGAGACTGAATAGCACCTTTCTGGCATACTACTGACAACAGCACTGCAGTTGGTTTTAAGCCCACACACTCATAAATTTCACTGAATTAAACAATGAATTGGCTCTTTCTCTCATCCTAACTCCAGCACATCCAGACATTTTTGGCAGATTCATTAATCAGAGAGGTTGAATAGTTGGTTTTCCTACCTTTCACTATGCTATGGAAGCTGCCAAATCAACTATTTGGAGGTTTTACTCCTTAGAGAACATGTTAAAGGAAAATTGCTTTCAAGATCTTCCCAGTGTTAAACAAAAACTGCTGCAGGAACTTGCACACATCTTCTAGGAATGAGAAACTAAATCTTTCCGCCCTGGTAGTTATCAGATAGTGAGTACTTATTTTTATAATTCTAAGCAGTTCGGCTATGTAATGATGGTTTGGTTTTTTTTTTAAATCTCATATTCTCTGGTCTGACAAGTATTACAGTCAGTTAACCAGTCATGGGTGTGCTCTCACTTGTGAGTGTCCTTAGTGAAGCCTCCATCTTTTGAAGGAGACAATGGTCCAGTTGCTCATAATGTTGGGAAAAGACGCCCTCAAGCAAATAAAGTTACTCCTTAAAATTGTAAATGAAATTCCCAGAATAGCTCTTTTCTTCACACAACAGAACAAGAATGGGACACTTCTCAAGTCATCTGTGACTTACCAGCCACGGCATTAAGAGTAGAGTCTGATGTTTGCACCAACATCCCTATCATGTTCTGACACACATAAAACAAACACTTCATCAGTACTGCTATGGATCTTTTATTTATCAGACTCCCTACATTTTTTAAATGTTGAGACAATGTTGAAGTCAGAAAGATACACTGAAACTTGAAGTACAAGAACATATTACTTTCACATGAAGTCAACTAATCAAATGAAGCTCAAAAGGAAAAAGGAGAGCGGCTTCTCAAAGAGTGTGTTACAGCCATGACCTGCTTCAAGCACCTTCCCAAAACTATTAGCTGAAAATAAACCAAAAGTTACCAAAAGTCTGTCCTTATTCTAATACAGCAGCATCTATAGCATATCTGCTGTAAAAACAGAGGCAAGTAGGTAAATTGCCTTAATACTGTGCAGTAAGTTCAGCAGGGACTCACTTCACAGGTTTTATTTACCTATGGCCATCTGCGGATGGTCTTTCTTTATCCATGAAAAAAAAAAAAGATGCAGATCAGGTATGCCCAGCTGAGCTAATGCCTTGCTGACAGTAAGTCAGGAACCACATTATACTTTGGCCATCCACACCTTCCATTCCCCATCACATCTGACTAAGTGCTCTTAGCAATTCCTTTTCATAGCTTCTGGTACTCCTCAGAACCTTCATGAAGTCAATTTACTATTCAGTGACTAAGAGTCACTGAACCAGCACAATCTCCCTCACAAATGACACCACCTTCATAGTTTACATGGTCTAACAAAAACTCCACCCTATCAGGATACATTAGAAAGAATAAATTACTCGCGAAGTTCTTCCCTTGCATTTACAATTGCGACTGCAGGAGAGGCAGACAAGGGAATGGTAGGTGGGAAACTTCATAACTGTCTTGGCCTTCATTTTAAACAAGGAAAGAACTTCTACACAGCTTTTACCTGTTCCAACATGTTCAGAAATCTGTTTCTAAACACATAATGATACTTCTTGCAATACTAAGGGCATAGGTCGTCAATGGTCAAAACTCCCACTACTAACACAGATGACAGTAACACATGCATTGATTTTAGTATGTATGCAATAGCCTCTGATGGCAATCTAAATTAACAAGAAACACCCAATGAATGAAATAGAAACGCAAAGCCCCAGCAGTCCCCTTCTCAGTTTCTCTTGACGGGACAGGAAAATTCCTCAACTGTCACACTGTGCAGGATCTTGCCTCTCGTGCTTTTAAGTGGCTGGGAACAACAGAGTTCTTACAGTACACACCAGATGCCAAGGAATGTTACAGCATAAGTATCTTTACAGTCATTAAAACAAAACATACTGGAGGATCATCTGTATTTTAGGGAAATTCAAGGAATGCTAGAGATGTAAAGGTACTGGCAAATCCAGCTCTTTGTCTACCTTACATGACTGACAAACTACTGGAAATCTAGGAATGTGTGAGTTTCTAATAACTCCCTACCACTGCAGCTTAATTGCTTTTTGCAAAACTGGGAGGAAGACTTCTCCGTGAGTTTATTCAAGTATTGCCAGACAACACAAAGGGAAGGAAAAGCAACTACCTGTTGGGAATGTGCAGCTCCTCCAGAGAGATACTGAAGATAAGCTCAGAATAAACCAACTTCTTTGCAGAGGATAATGCTAAAGAAATTTTGTATAACTCAGGAAATAATCTTAAGTAGAAAGTACCTTTCAAATAAATATTCAAAAGCTTCCACATATGTGATAGTTTTATTTACTTCTAAGGTTTTCTGTAATAGAAATCCTAGGTCTTCATAACTTTTACTATTTCTGCATAAAATAGTCATAACTCACAACACATGGTTCAATACTGAGTACAGCGCAGAAGATGACAATACAATTACCCTGTACTTTCAAGTGCAATGAAATAAAGACTTAGTTGAAATTACTACATGGACAAAAATCTCACATGCTTTGTTTTCTGATCCAAAACCTAAAACACTCTAATTCTTTTTACATGCTGATAGACACGTAGCACAGTACAAAACTTCCTTTCAGCAATTACATATTTTCAGTATCTGTGACTGCTTCTCTCTTCACTGACTGAAGCTAGGCAACTGCATCTCTAAATTTTCAGAAATCAAGTGAAGAATCGATGGCCCAAAGGAAAGAACAAGTGCAAGTTAAGAAATAAAAAATATCTTTCAGATACTCAGGACTTAAAAAAGGGGAGCACACCCCCTCCTCAAAACCTGTTTCTTAAAACAAGAACTCAAGAACAGAAGGTCCATTGCTACCAACCGCTTGAGAAACAGTCACAACACTAAAAACACGTTATTCTTGTATCAATGGTCAGAGCAATCACCTGGTATAATTGCATACAACTTTTGCTTTTAAGAATTTTCTCCTGTGCTCTATGAAGGGTTTGATGTAAACTATAAGGAAGTATAACTTTACAGTCAGCATGCTGCTGTCTGCTCAAAAATACTGAAGAAGTGCTGCCTCGTACACCAACAGCCACAACAGCTCTAAGCAGGGTTCATACACCTTCATAATCTACACATGATGTCAAACTACTACATCATCAGCACCAAAAAACATCTAAAACAAGTTTTACAGGAATATCCGAAATTTTTTCCTGATTATCACACATTGGTGTTTTCATTCTACATACGTGTGACAAGTGGTAGCGTGTCTCTCAGCCAGCACATGGGAAATGGAGGATATCCTTTGTTGGGAATAAGCCCAGTGTGTTATTTTTCACTTTGAAAGTGTTTAGGTTAAAAGTAGGAAGCTCACATTTCTGCTTGTTAAGATAAACAACTTTTTTCCTATGCTTATAAATACTGTGAGATAGGTAATGCATCATTCACCAGGCACTTTTTTTTGTGTAAAGGATTAGACTGTTATGGATGGAAAATACAATTTTACAAGATTGATATATCAAAACTCAGTTTAAAGGCCAAAGATGCACTCCAGTATCTTTTTATTAATGGAAAGTTTCTTCTTTTGACACTTGGCAGCCTCAAAGCTCAACTGTAATACACTACTTCATAACAACCCTTCTTTCCAGTCATTTCACAGTTCTCAAAATGAACAAACTAAGACCAACATTTTCCATTCTATAACAACCATTTTATTTTACAATTTTTTTTTTCTCAGACTATGAAATGTTTTTCTACATTATATACTGTTTCAGGATAGAAAAAATCTCTTAGCACAAGCCAGTTTCAGGGTTGCTTTCCACTTCACAAAAAACATGTTAGAGAAGGGCTATATTAAACAAGATGAATAACTTTCTTCTAAAACCCACAGCCTCATCATATGATCTTTAAGACAACATTTTAGGCAGCACTATGCAGAATGACCTAATACTGCTAATCAGAAGGCATGAAAACATTCTAAAAGAAATCAAAATCTTACTCTCTACTGCTAATCTGTTCTCTTAGTGTCAAAATGCCAGACACAAATATAAAAAGAATTGCATCATTTGCTTCATAGCTTTTACCACAAAGAAGCCAAAAATCTGTACATAAGATCTCACTGTAACTCTAACAGCACCCACAAACTATTTGAATGACAGCTGACTATACAAAACACTGTCCCTAAAGGCATGAAGTACAAGGTGTGGACAGGTAGGTTTGTGTTCCCACCATATAAAGACCCAAGAGAGAAAAAAACCAATCAGTAGATCCCAAATGGATGAGAATGTAAGTCTTAGAGCCATAAAACTATGAACCATATATATAACCATATAGGTAAGTAACCATATAACTATAACCATAGAGGTAAGTGTGGAGAGTATAATACAGGAGAAACCTCCCACACCTTTTAAAGTGAAAAATCACAGACTATAAAGACAGGTATCTGATGGTCATAACATCTTGTATAGAACTGCTGAGAGCACTCTGTCACCAGACTGACAGAAAATACCTACCTATTTCAGATAAATGCTTTTTCTGTCAGTGAGTGAACTGAACACAACTCTGGTCAATTCAGCCATTTAGAAACAGCTCATCTGGATGCGTAAGACCAAAGCATGTTCATCCCTAATTTACATTCTAGAACTACTCCAAACAAATACCCAGAAAGAAATAAAGGGGATGAACTAAGGTATTAAAAAACTGCTTTCACTTGTTTCTCCTTCAGTACAAGGTCCCTCTACAGATGTTTCACCAAATACCCAGAGCATTAAATGAAAACATGTAAGCTAATAGGATTTGTTGCATTAATCAGTGATTATGTTATTTCAGGGTTAATGACTAAGGAAAAACTAGTTTTTCTAAGGTTTTCTAAAACTTTTTTTATCTAAATCCAAAGAACTTTTTTTAAGGAGAAGCATTTTTGAGGAATATTCAAAACAAAAAGATGCTGATAAACAGTAATTAAACCAGGCTAGAGGAGTGACTAAAAAAAATTGAAAACAAAATTAGTTAAAGAATGTGTGAAAGGCAAGAAGTATCAGCAATGGTTGGTTTAGCTGAAAAGCCACCCAATTTTAAGAGGACAAAATTCACAATATTTCTAGCAATAAGGAGAGCCACATGTCCAAAGTAGGTATTGTATTAGAAACCAGAACCCTTATACTCCTGGAGAAACGGAATCATTGAGTAGGCAAGAAATACTTGCTCTTGAAATATTTCCAGTTTATAACTCCAACAGCCCTGAACTAGGAGAGTGCTAGGATATCAAATTATTTTCCAAAACTACCTGAAAAGAAGCCAGAGGTGCTCCAGGATTTATATTTTCTCAAAGAGCTTAATATCTTCACTACACCAAAAGTACTTTGCTTCTAGCCTCAACAGGGAGTGTTCTGCCAAGACTGCAGGAAAATAAAAAAAAATCCAGAACACCGAATATTACACTCAATTAATTACAGTCTTAATTGCTCTCTTCTTTTAACAGTCTAATGAATAGACCAAGTTTCAGTTTCAGTATGTATGTGTAGCCCAAAGTTTCAAGTCCAATAAATGAGACAGGACTGATTTGCAACATCTGTGCTAAGATCAGACGGGTTCGTGTAACCAGAAGTAAACACCGAGAGTAACATCTATGCCCCTTGTTCTCCGCCCAGAACACACAGGAGCTGACATGTAGGGGGCTTTCTGTACAACCTGCAAAGACAACGTTGTATGTCAGGGAACATGACGGCCTCAATTAAAGAGAATCTGACTCATCTTAGATCCCAGGCCAGTGGACCACCATGTGTCAGTGGAACTTCTGCCTCTCTTCACTTCTTTGGCCAGGACCTGGTTGCACTATCGACTCAACTTACGTTTCTGAGTCAGTGGTCTAAAAACTATCCCAAGGCACACACAACTTTCATTTCAACCTTCCCGAGGCACACATCAAAGTGATGTACCAGGAAGCCAGCTGGCAAGAAGCAGGTTCCAAATGTTTGCATAAACTGCAAGTTAGCTATTAAATGAGTGGCAAACAGCCCACTTCCAGTCAGAGGCACTTGCCCTCATTAAAGCCCAACAAAATAAAACAAAAACAAAGTCTCCAAGCTAAGCCACTCAAGATGTTACCTATGTAACACAAACATTTCATTTCAACGGTCAATTTGGTTTTTGCTCACTCTGCACTGTGTACTTATATGAGGTACCCTGCCATTTAAAAGCAAACCTGTCTGTCCTTTCTAGAAAAGCAAAAAATCACCTTGTATTTCCTCTACTTACAGCTTTGCACACAAAAGAAAAAACTGCAGTGATTTTTTACTTTTTTATAAGAAATGCAGTGTTCTCAGACATTCCTAGTCTCAACTGTCATACCTATCCTGATGAAACTTCTGCAGGAAAAGCTGATGCGTGCCATTTCATTTACAGGCAATATTATGATACACACTGTCAAATCTTTTATAATCCTGAAGTTCAAGAGACAGTAATTTTTTGGGTTTGAAATGGAAATTTAGCTTTGGCATTAACAATGGAGAGAACGGGCACACATACACAGATAATTCAGTCAGACATGAGCTCAGTCGGAGCACATTCCAAGCTGGCCGGACACAAGCCAGCTCCAGTTCAGCAGTCATGTAGCTGTGTTAGCACAGCACTGTGCCCACACTAATAAAACCTGCTGAGATGCTGGGTATGCTGGGTTGGGCACAGTCCTGCACTGTCTGGCCAACTCCAATCATGGACAGAGGATGCTGGGTCTGTCTGCACCCATCCATGAACATACACGCTCCTGCTCTGCGAGACTCTCACTGCTGTGAATTTTTTTTTCCTTACAAAGAGCACAGCACCATACATTTGGGATTTTAAGTATCCTCCTTGATCATAGCCATGGCAATTTCATATAGCTGTTCCAATGAGCATTTGAAACAAGAGAATAATTACTAGCACTACGGGCCAATGAGGGGCATGGGCAATTGAATGGATTTTATTTACATAACTGTCCTTTACAGTTAGTAGCATTTCCCCCAGGCATTTATTCTGTTACAGAATTCAGCAAGACTTGTAACTCAGTTCCTGTCAACATCTCAAAGGACACATTTCTAGTAGTATTCAAGTCTACCTTAAAGTAAACAAACAAAGAGAAAATTATGTTATTCATTATAAAAACTGTGAATCCTAGTTCTCAGAAAAAGACAGAAAATGAAACCATGAAAAGAGATCAGGTAATACAGTTCTTCAAAGTTTCACTCCAAAGGCCCATGTAACTAAACTTCTTTGCCTGTGCGAGGAAATTAGTAAGTCTTCCAAGGATGAAAAAAACCCATGTATTAATCATGTACTGACAGAGAAACCAAAGGACAGGTGTGCAACTCTGAGCTCAAATAACTAGCCTGGAAGATCAAGGAATAAAACTGTAACATGAATGTGTTAATAACATTACATTTTTCTTAATAAAAAATGCCCTGGAGCACTTTAAGGCTGACACAAGTCCTCCATTTTATATTTTCTTCATTTAAAAGGCAGATTAAAAAATAAACAAAACAGCCAACAAAAACAGATTTAGTGAGCTACATACTTGATTTTTAGGAAATGCAGTAAAACACCCTTCAATTATACAACACTGTCTGTGCCAGCCCCTTCAGTCTTGCTTGTAAAAAGGCAGACAGGGTAAAAAAGTCAGACCAGAGTGGGAGAATTCTGTCTCTATTTCAAAGTAACTTCTTCTTGCTACATTTAAATTTCCTATTGTCTAAAGTATTACATGTTTTGAAATGAACTACAGATTGTCAACTAAAAAAGTACTGACAGTATTTAAGGTATGTTAAACAGCCTTCAAACTCAAAGCCATTGACACAAACTGGAGAAGTTTAGCTTATTTGAAAAGCAAATTTAATCTGGGCAGTAGCCTTTGAAATAAATTTTAAATTTTCTTGTATACAACAATATTTCAAAAATAGAACTGATATTTGGATTTATGCTTTAACATTCATCATTTGGGTCCATTTGTATACTCATGTCACCATGAATGTAAAACCCATAAAAAGGTATCATCCAAACAAGTTTAGGCAGATTCAGGTACCACAAATCAGGGGATAGTGACAAAGGAAGATGGTTTAGGGCAAGATTTATGTTAATCTTCACTGGAATAGCCTGACTGCTGCAAAAATTCTAGATAGTATTAGTCAGAACTTAAGTTTGCAATATTCTCTCTAGGTATGATCTGAGATCTAATACAGAGTGCTTGTATTTCCTAACTAAAAATTACTTGTCTGACTTCAGAAACACGAATTCAGTACTCACAGGGCATTCAATGAGAGTGAGATTTTTGAGAGAGCAAAAAGTATTTTTCATTTTGATTTACAATATGTGCAAGAATACTCAAAGTAATACTAGCTTGAACAAGTTCTAACAAACCATCTCTGGTGACAATCAAGACAATGAAATAACTTTTTGGCTAAGTTGAATGTGCACCTCTAATGTACTACAGCTGTCAAGTTCATGTATCATGCACACCTACACAAAAAATAATCTCAGTGCACAATTTTCAGACAGAAGCTGAACCTTACCTTTAGTGACAGAAGGAATGCTTTTTCCATCTGGACAACTTAAGTTAACTAACTAGTACACTCCAGTTTTAAAAACTCATCAGATTTTGAAAATATGTGAGTTTGTCTTCCCTAATCCATTAATTAAAAAAGGCAATAGATAAAAAAAAGTGCTTGGAGAGCTACTCTCTCAACCTTATAAGGGACAAGGTAAATGGAAAGAAAGTGTTCACCTTCTAACTACAGCTAGTATTTTGCCATAAATAGAAAAGTATTTGTTGTCCCCCTTGTTACCCAAAGCATGGAAAGTGCCCATTAATAAAATGCGAGTTGGTTAGAGCTGAGTTACGGAAATAGGCAATTCACATCCGAAGAACATCCTTTATACAAATGTATAAAGTTTTTATACAATTCATGTATAAAATTCCACATCTCTTTAAATGCAAAAATCTAATAATGTAAGTAAATACATCAGACTACAGAATTGTTTAGAGGGGTATACTATTGTGTTTAGACACACAAATACAACATGTATGTATTGTCTAATCCACAAAGAGAAATAAACTTATAAATCTCCATCCTGAAATCAAGATCATACAGAGTGGACATGGCAGCAGGGGATGACCAGAAATGAACTGAAAAAAATTAAATTTAAGTTACTTTAAAATCAATTAGCTACATGAAGACTTTTTGGCTGATTTAAAAAATAGTTAAATATATATTATAGTTTGTCCAAGATGTGAATAAAATTAATTAAGAAGTGCACAAATTTTTAGAGTCTGGTCAGCTATTCTGCATGCAACATTTACATAGGTATCCCTACTATTTATCTTCTATCAGGACAAAAAAACCTCTAGAGAACGCACTGTAGAAACTAAACCAAGAGTGAAATGCAGGTGTAATTTTCTGTACCACTCCCTGACACCAGAAAGCTTGCTGCTAAGTCTCCCTAAAACAAATCTGAAGAGATAAAACATATAGTTAAACCTACAGTTGAGCCTTTCAACTGGAAAGCTTACCCAGTGAAAAGCTGCAATTGCAGAAGGGCATTGAGCATAAGCTACAGTCAAGAGCCATATTTGAAGCCACACAGTATCATTTCTTTGTCAGAACAGAGAAGAGTATTTACTGCTATGACTATGTCACTGTATACCACATATTAAAGACACGAATGAAATATTTCACAACAAAGCAAAGTTATTATCCTGAAACTTATAGTCCCTATTTAGGAATACTTTTTGATCAGCTATCAAAAAACCTACTTTTTCCAGTAAAGCTCCACCTGAATTTTCTACCGCCACTAATCAGTTTTTAAACTGGCAGCAAAAGGCAAATTTTAAAAAAGGCTGTTTTTAAAGTAATTTAACATGTTACATTAATAAATTATAGTTAACCTAAATTTACTTTACTGTGACAACTCAGACAATGTAGACATGAATTTCAACTGAAATACCTGAATGGCACCAAACAATTGTGTCTTTAAAGAGCAATATCAGCAACAACTGGTATTACTTACTGGTATATAATAGATATTCATTTTAGGGGCTTCATTGGCAGTCATTAGCATTCCTAAAAAGACATTTCCACATTTAAAAATATTGATCACAAGAGGGTAATACTATTTAAAAAAAAAAAAAAAACTCATAAAGTACATATATACACTAACCAAGACCTGTAATAAATTGTTGCATCAAATACCATGGAAAGAAAGGTCTGATACCAGCATAATTAACAAAGCCTAATTTCCTACATATTTATTCCCTTTTGTCCTCTATCTTAATGGCTCAGCACCACTTTAAGCAACATCAAGCCCTGATAAGTGCGGGCTGCCAATTTTCATAACAAATGTAAAAAGTTCATCCCTTAATACTGTTTAGAACAAATCCAGTTAGTACTGCAGTTAAAACTTACCTTGGATATAAAATAGCATTATTAATACATTGGCATTAATATTTATGGTTTTTTGTTTTATTTTTAAACACACACCTAAACAAAGCCATTAATCACAACATGGTTTACACCTTCATTCATATTTCATCTTGGGAAATCAACACAACAGCAGCTACTCAACCCAAAATGAGATATAGGATAGTGTGGCTTCAAAAGGAGTAATACTAGTGCTATTAGCCAACCAGGGAAAATGTAAAATTTGAAATATCTATTAATATACTGAAGAAACACCACAAAACCAATGTCTTGGGGTTTAAGTACTCTGAATATAAAAAAAATACTGTAGCAATACTAAAATCTGTGGAAAATCTCCTACTGCCACAAGATTTCATACAAGTTCAAAATGAAGAACACTTTCAATTTCCTTCTACATAAAAGAGTAATAAGAACATTTGCTATATACTTTTATGTTTACCTCAATTTTGTCTTTCCAATGTAGCTGATCAACATGTAATACAAGAGACTGATTATGAAGAAGAAAAGTGCCATCAAATTAGATAACATTCTGATCTGAAAGAACTGTAACATATGCCACTGAGACTATGAATAATTGGGTCAATTACTACACACCCAGAGGGCAGAAATATAATTTACACCCAACTAGAGGAATGCAATTAAAATGGGTGGAGTAATCCTTCCTACCTAATCCTTTTATTATAAATACACAATGCAGCTGGACTTAAAATGTCAGAAAAAAGGGGGCTTGCTTTCCCAGCAAAGCAAGGTATTTGTGAAAGCTTAGTCAGCAAACTGGCTAAAAACTGTGCCTGGAAAGGTTTACAAGCAATTTAAGGAAAAAGCAAGGATTTATAGTATATACATGAACACACACACAGACACACACAGAGTACTCCAGCATAGTATATAGGTTACATGCTCGCCTAGCAGCATGCTCCAGAGACAAAGCATTTTTCCATTGGCTGAATATGAATCACTGGAAATAAAGACAGAAATTAATTCTGCAGGTGCTTCAAAGATGACAGTAAAGGAAAACCTCCTCTTTGAGAGTCTTCCACCAATAATTAAAGGAGGACAAAAACGGACTTCAGAACAGTACATGGGTGTATACTACAAGGGAAATAGAAGAATGAAAGTTAACAACTCTGAAAGGAGAAGTCTATTCCATGCATTTTTATTGCTTCAGCTTGTTAGTTTCAACCAATTTTTATGGGAAGAGAGACCACACCCTAACAAACTACATAACAGCCTAGTTTGATTACTGTAGAAGGGAAATAAATGAGAGCCTTTTTTCAGAAGTTTTAATAAGGCCCTCTTTGGAAAATGCTCTGCAATACAGTATCATAAATGTAAAAGAATGAAGATGGGAACATGAAGTGATAGTATGTGGGAGAAGCAGTTTTAGAAAATGCAAATTTTTAACTTTTAATTTTTTTTACAATAATTGAAACAAACGAGACACAAATTTCTATACACTGAAGATGCCGTCAAGTTTCATTTATATAATACAACTAAATCTCCTGTGTTTCCTGTGCCATGCATCTAGTGGTGCTCTGAGAATGCTGGGGCACCAGTAAGAGCACCGAGCCAAACCCATACTGATACTATATTTCCAACTTTCCACTGCAAGGCCATCTTACTGAAAATATTTACTTATTTTCAGATCTTCAGTCATGATTATTCTTTAAATTCTGAATGAGCATGAGGTGGTTCTAGGCATCTTAAATTCTGGTTCAACAATATTCATGACAAATCTGTGATGCACCACCTCTTACCTTAAATCTCTCAATTTCCACTGCAACATGTTCTAGCTTTTGCCCCACTGTCTCCATGTGACCATAAAATACAACCAGTTTTCTTCCCACAACAGTTCTTACCAAAACCATCAAGCTGTCCCCCTACAGACAATAAGAAAAGCAGAACTGACTTAAGCAGGAGATGTGGGACACAGAACTGGACTGCATAATCTAGATCTCAATCACAGACACATGAAAAGCTGTGTCAATAGCAAGATTAGAGAGATGTGTGCATTCAGTTCTTTGTGCTACAAGATTCATCCTGCAGAGTCTCATGAAAATCATTTCTGCAAAAGCACATGAGGCATGTCCACATACCACAAAGGCTACAGAGTGTCCACAGTTGAGTAATGCCCACCCTTGACATACTCAAACTTGACTTGACCTGAGCAACGTGATCCGACTTCAAAGATGGATCTAACTTCAAGTTGCCCCTGCTTTGAGCAGGAAATACACAACTCCCAGAGGTACCTTCCAACCTAAATTACACTACGATTCTACATTGTCAAAGAACTTTTTTCTGTTCCACTCCCTGTGGTGAGCTCTTCATTGGTGCTGTGTGGACGTTAATTTGCTGCAGGGTTCTCTTTTAGATGAAACCAACAAGCTCACAGGTGAAACGCAGGTGAAATGCTAAAGATGATTCACTCCAAGAACCTCTCTCTGTAGCCACCATGGACGAGGGCTTATCCACCTCCATGGTGCACAGTTCACCCTGTCACCACGCAGTAATTCTCATATACACCCATATGAACTCCTACATACAACCAGAGCACATGGCATGTACCCTGCTCCATAAGGTCAAAAATGCCCACCATCTTATCAGGGAAGAGTATTTAATTGCTCATCTTACCAAAAAAAAAAAAAACCAGAAAAAAAAAAACCAAAAACCTCCAACACATTCTTAACTGAAGTTGGCAGAAAAGACAAAGATAAGTTTTAACTTGCTAGAAATCTCAAACTCACTTATCTACAATCTTAAATTTGAGCTGCTAGTGTGAATCAAAATCCAAGCTGCTCTGTCTTTACTGCTACCTCGCTCTAAAATTAGGATAATAGCAGAGTTTGCAACACAGGCATTGTCTGCTTCAAGACTTTTGCTCTGTGCCATCCTAGTGGCCCTAACTTACTTCATCTTTTTCAGTACTGCTTTCTAAAAAGGAAGTAGGTGTCACACTGTACTGAAGAACTACAGCAACTCACATTAAGCAAGAAAATTAAGTCCAGTTGCACTCTGAAATACAACCAAAGCACATATGCACATACAACCATCACTTTGCAAAATATTTTTACTCATAAATTAAGTCCTGGTTAGAAGTGACCCTCAGTTTTGATCTCTAAACATAGTATTATGAGATGCAACAAATCTGAAAACAGTCACAAAAAACATGCAAATTTGTGCACATAGGAATCTACACTTAAAACCAAAGTATTAAATCTAAGGACCAGCACAATTTAAGTGCTGTATTTAAGTCCAGGAAAGATCAAATCTTTGTAAATACTTGAAAAAAAATCTATAAACCTGCTGTAAAGAGATTTTTCCTACCTCTAGAAAGCAAGCTCTAACTCATCTTGGACTTAGTCAAGACAATAGGTCAAAATTCCTATTCTTATGAAATGAGTCACTTCAGATATTTGAAAGAGTAAAAGAGATCAATCACTCAATTAACAGCACAGCAGCTTCTAACTGCAAAGAGGCTCCAATGTAATACAGGTGCAGAGGAAACAAGGACACTAATTGACAAATAACCCTTTATTCCAAGCTCTGCCATAAGGAGGAAAGTAGACCTAAATTGTATCACCTAACCAGAAAAAAAGACCACAGCTTGCGTTAGCAAGCTTTTCCTTTTGAATTTAGCAAGATATTACTATATTTAACATACCTGAATTTGGATACAGGCAGACATCATTTATATCATGTTCTGGCTCCATTGAAGTAAATATCTTTCCCTGAAATTGTAGGAAGAAAATAAATCATATAGAACTCCAAAAAATATAATTAAATTCAGTAAATCTAAACATTAATAAATAGCTACTATAGAAGCTAAGAAACATGATGGCATAAAGATGGAATAGCTTTTGCAGAACAATAAAATATCAAATCTCTGAACATAACACAAGGAACTCCATATTGTATTTTATCTCTGATTCAATCTCTTACAAGGAAGTGAAGCCTACTGGCTATTGAAGACACAGCAATGTACAGTGGCACCTCTAATTTCTCAGTTTACACTTCTATGTTGAAAATATGTGTCAAATTTACTTTATTTTATGCAAAAGGGGGCCTGAGGTCTGTAAGTTCCTGGCACATCGCCAGTGTAACCCTCACTTTATTCAACTCTGAATGTGGTAGTTTTAAATCATTTTTACTTTGCAAAGTATGATTAGCTGAAAAAATGGATTAGGAATGAAATTTGAATCTGGATCTTGGTTCTTCCACCCTGCTAATGTCGAAATGAAATTAAATATAGCTCAGCATTTTATTTAGGTCTTGATATAGAATAAAAGTAGTAAGAGAATGCAGTGGTATCTAGCTTAGATCAGAACTGAAGTTATAAAGGTTACTTAAGAAAGAGGTAAAAGCAGGAAACAACATTCTCAAAATAATAAGAACTGGAACAGAGTCTGAAAAACCCAGACAAAATACAGGTGCTCTTATGAGCCAACACACAAGACAGCCAGTAGAGTCTCTAACAACTGGACCACATAATCTGAAGCATGAGACTACATGCCTACACAGTTCTAAATGAGGGACAGGAACAAGGAAAATTTTGATCCTGTTCCCCTTTTTTTCTTTCCCTGCAGCAATCCCACCTACCTTTCTGGGCCCTTCCTTTCCCTCCCAGTTACCCCACCCACCTCTGGTCTCTCCCTGATGATTAAGAAGAGGCCTCCTCCACCCCGGCCTCAGCAGACAAAAGCCCGGTGCTCCCCACCCCAAGGCACGTCTCAGCATGGGGCTATTCTGGTATCAAAGCCATATGCTCTCCACCCGCAGTCTGCCTCTGCACTTGGTTCCCAGCCAGAGATAGTCAGGAACCAGCATCTGGGAGAGGAGGAGCCAGCTGGAACATACTCTAGGAAAGAGTCCAAAGCTATCTTTGCCTTCCAGCAGTGAGAAACCCTCCCTTTTCCCACCAGAGGCCACCTGACAAACCTTACAGTGCTTCATTCTCAAGGAGGGAAATATACACACCTAGGAAAAATGGCGAGAGGCCACTGCAGATGTTTTAAATAATAACCAATAATTTATTTGCTCTTTCAAACAATAAAAATTAACTGCAGAGGTGCATATAAAAAACTACTTGTGATCACAGTAAAAATAAAAGGCTGTTGAAAGCTCATGAAGCAGCACGACAATACTGAACTGACTGCCTGAAATAACTAGAAAAAAAGCCTCTGCTACAACCTCTTTATGTTTCACTATAAAGTTAGAAAAGCATAGATGGAGCATGTTTTTTAGAAGGAACACAATTGACTAGACAGTCCCTCAAACCAAAACAAGTTACAATAGTATTACTATGAATCTACGGGGTAACATATTTTGTTACCCCGTAGATTCATAGCAAGCTTCACTGACAGAAAGATAAGAAAGAGGACAGCATGATATAATGAAAAGAAGTCCTATTAAAATTAGAGATTTCAATTTCACTTAGAAGTGCAAAAGGTATGCATAAAGACATTGGCCATTGCAACATCATCCACTAATACAGTGTAAGACACATTGTTACTGCCTCTACGCACAGCATCTGCTTCAGTATCCAAATACGTTCCCGCGAAAATAAGCAGCACCTGATTTTAGTAGGTCCTTAACTAACTGATCTACCTTTGAAATTAACCCTACTTTGAGCAGGGAATTGGAATGAACATGTTTTCTCTGGTGAAAAAGGTAACTGGATGTATTCAAGAACACTGTGAGAAATGCACAAACCAAGGCAACGGCTAAGATACTACTTTTTATGTTTAAATCCTCCTCCTGAAAGAAGCCTCTTGGCCAGACATGTTCAAACAGCTAGAAAACCCCTAAGACTGTATCTTTATACCTGACAGCCTACTGAATAACTTCCCAGATTCTGATTTAGTCAGACAGGACAAAATGCTATGTAAATTAAGAGACATTAAAACCTCAGCTTCCTACACTGAATTTCAGCTTAATTAATCAAGCTGCACAAAAAAATACCCAAAACAACAAAACAAACAAAAAAAAACCTAGAAAAACCCCCAACCCAAATAAAGTAAAAATTTAAAAATCCAAATGCAGCAACATAAAACTACTTACTGTATCTTTGTTCCACATTTTTATTATTCGAGAATCCGCAGAGATAATTAAATCCAACTGATGCTGAAACTGAATTGATTTAATAGGCAGGCCATAGTGGTGATCTTTGACTATTAATGGATTACTAGACCGGAGATCATATAATAGAACCTTGAAGAATAAGAGGCAGATTCAATTTATAACATTGTAAGATCATGAAGAAGTCATGCCCATCAGATCTTCATTAAATATTTAGCTAAACTTGAGATTTTACTTAAATACATAGGTAGGATTTACATAAAATAAATAATTTAAAATTCTGAAAACAACCTATTAGGTGAGCCCAGTTTATTCTAGCCATGTATTTTAACATCAGCATGCTTCCATCTAGAAAAATTAAAAAATTTAAGATCTAACCATCTTTCTAAAGACTTTTAAATTACTATTGAAAAAAATGAACCTTTTTTTTATTTCAATACTCTTAGTATTTCATAATTAGTAACATTTCACTTTCAGATTCTTGTGTTGTTCTTACACAATTTAAATTTTCAGACTCCCTTCCAGATTCAGTGAATGCAACATTCCCTCAATGAAACACCCCAGAGTGTAAGTTTTGTGTTAAGGAAAGTAGAGCGTACAGGCCCTATCTTCCAGAAACCTGTATATTTATCTCCAAAATTTCCTATGGAACTTGAGAAAGACCTTAAATCTTTCATATGTAAAGTGAAAATACCCAGAATTTTTGGGAAAAATAATATTCTCGGTTTATTTAATCAGAAACACAGTCTACAATAAAATTTGTCTGACTTGTACACTAGCACAGCAAGTACAATTCTCACACACATATCTGCTCTTGAAGAAGCTACAGTTTTCTAAACCCATGGAAATACTGATGAAGGCAGGAAACAGTCCCCACACTTCCCTTTACAAATATGATGGCAACAATAAATGAATTAAAATGATTTTTCGTATTACGGTAAGACAGTAAAAATAACAGTTCAAAGACAATAATTTCTGGGTTTTTTAACCACCAAGATAAGGGAGAGCACATATGTTGCATTGAAATGGTACTGATAGTCCCAAAAATTAGCAACTTCCCCCACACACTTGACTCAAGTCTTAAGAAAACTGCAAATCTGAAGTTATATAGTTATGAAGTCATGATGATTTTAAGTGGTACCTACAGAATTCTGAAGAGCACAAGCATTTGACAAAATTAAATTGCAGTTTGACTATTACTACTCTATACATGTAGTTTATGGTCTTATAACTACTTGCAGTAATATAGTGCACTCAATGTATGATAGGCTGGGATTGGGAATTGCAAGAGCAGGATCTCCTAAGAACTATGATAGATGAAGTCAAATATACCTGCCCAGTAGATGTTCCAACAGCCATATTCAAAGCTCCATCAAATTTCAGTGCTGAAATGGATGGTAAACCTTCTATCCTGCCAAGCACAATGCTTATAGTTAGGCATTCTTTCAATAAAGTCTGCAAATAATTTTTTTAATGTTAAAAATAGCTACATTATTATTGTAAAATAATTTACAGGCATCACTCAGAAATACTACTTCAAAAAGCTGTGCTGTTTACATTCAGAACTTTTATTTGTATAGAAAAATAGCCACTGCTATTCAGATCAATGTCTAAGAGAACTCCTTTATGATTAAGAAAATCCTTTATTCACACTAGCAATGACAAGAGAAGAGAACAGGCAGGTCATTTTAAAGCAAAATGGGATTTATTTCTAAAAGCAAAACTTCTGAAAAATTCAGAACGACACACTTTACTCACAGCCTTTACTCACTCTGTGTCTGCTGTCACACTGCTTAGTGCACAGTCCAACAGCCCAACTCGATTTCTAGTTCTAGGGTCCCAGCATTCCACTTTACCCTAAACAATTTAGAAAATATGGTTCAAGCTTATGTAGCAGATGCCTGGTATTCTGAAAATGTTTAAATAAAATTATGAATTATCTAATCTAATTAATAATTACCAAAATTTCCTAGGTTGACATGAGTTGTTTTAATAATGACATACAGGCTGCACACATTTCATTTCTAGTTTCTTTCATGGAATCTGAATCAAAACCACTAATTTTCTTAAGATTAATAGGGTACACATGCCAGGTAATTTCTACAGATGGCTACACTGCAGAACAAGAGAACATTATTTTCGCTCCCATCTGCAAAATCTCAAGTACTCAGCAACCAAGTAATTCAGGTATTTTATCTGCACTACGCTCTAAAAAGTCATCTGTAACGTATCTATATCTAACATAACAAATGAGACCAATTAAATTAATTATGTTCATGATTTCTTCTTATCCTCCTGCAAATTAATATAAAAATGAAGCAAACACTACTTTTATAAAAGGAAGGAAAACATTTACCTCAGCCGTTCCCATAGCAAACAAGAAGTGTACAGGATTTATGTCACAGACATTACTCTCTCTACAACAGAAAAAGGAGCAAGTTTAGTGACCTCAGAACAATTTAACACATGAACAACTAATAAGATTTCTGTAATCATGTACACTATTGCTCAGCCTGGAAAAGCAAAAGTTGGAGGGAGGGACAGGTGGCCATATAACAACAGCTTCCCATACTTAAGGGAGCTTACTAACAGTTTGGAGCCAGAGACAGTGTTGATTACTTGAAACAGGTAAGGTTCCAACTGGATGTAAGTGTGGTCACCGGTGCACATAAACTACAAGGGACAGAGAGTCTTCAGTAAGACACGTTCCTAGAACCACAAGAACCACTTTATGCTAAGGTGACCAAAAAGACTTCTCCCAGGATGCTTGTTCTGTTATGTTAATCTATCCCAGTTTGAATTCCCTGGTTGGCTGTCAGCCTCTACCCCTCATCACTCCCCCAGAGTTCCCCATTGGTCCCTGTTCCCTAGTCCCACCTTTTCCCCCCACTCCCAGAGAAAACTGTGAGTTTCGGGATCACGTTCACATTTGCCTCTGCAACCTTCAGCAGTGTAGCAGCAATAAATGCTCCTGCTGACTCTTTGCTACCGACTGTAACACTGAACCCACCCGTGCTTCTGGGGGTGCACCCAGGACCCCACGGCGCCGAGCAGGGACAGTGTTATGTAAGGATAATATTTTTATGCTATAAGGATAATTAAGCACTGGAATGTGTTAGTGATAGAGGCAGGGAAATTTCCATCTTTGGAATTTTCAAGACCCCCCTGAGAAAATTCATCTGAATTCATATAACCATGCCCTGAGCAGGAGCCTGGGCTCTGAGGTTCTCTCCAGCCTGAACAATCCTGTGTTCTTCTGCCCATATCCACCACCTACCACCAAGCCCTGCCATATCACTCTGCTCCACTGTATTCTTAAACAACTCAACAGGACATGAAGAAATGGCCTCAAGGTGTGCTAGGGGAGGTTCAGATTGGATACCAGGAAAAATTTCTTCACTGGAGGGGTTGCCAAGGATTGGAATAGGCTGCTCAGGGAAGTGGTTCAATCACCATCCCTGGAGGTATTTAAAAGACATGTAGATGTGGCATTTGGGGACACGGTCTAGTGGTGGACTTGGCAGTCCTGGGTTAATAGTTGGGCTTGATGATCTTAGAGGTCTTTTCCAACCTAAATGATTTTCTGATTCTAATTATGTCAAAAGATCTTTCTGATGACTTATGTTCTAAAGCTTACATCTCCAACATGTTCTTGTGTGACCAGTGGTCTCCCTTCTCCCACCCAAGTATCCTGTTTCTCAACAGGGCACCCAAGAGCCCTGTATTTCAACAACAATTCTTCCAAAGTACAAATATTTCTGTCTACACCACTTATCCCAGCACTTTCCAACTACTTCCATTCAAAGGCCTCTACCTCTAATTCTGTAACTCCTCCAACTCCCTTGCATCAAAACCTTCTCAGAACTTAAGTCTCATCTCTCTAATCCACATTCTACACTACACCCTTACCTCTCCCATTCTAGGATTTCCCCTTTTTTTCCTCCTTTTGCTTGTTTTTTTATTTTGCCTTCCCAAATACTCCTTCATCCATTAAGCTATCCTGCCCAGTGCACACCAGCTGTTGCCCACCAACAAGCCACTCTATTTAGTGAAGTCTGTTCTTCTAATCTGCCTCTCCCCACATGAAAAAAGCTCAGTTCCTACTTTGGTAGGCTTTTCAAAAGAATCAGACACATGCTGGAGATATAAGAATTCTCTTTGGGCTACTTCAAGAGCAGAAGGACAAAGACATGTCTGGGAAAGTACATACCCTGTGGGTAGATCTCTATATGATGGCTAAATTGAGTAATAATGGCAAAGTTTTAATGAAATGCTCTTATGATCAAGTTATATAATACCTATTTAGTCCACATTAAGCAATTTTAAAACATCCACAAAAGAAAATTCAATTAAACATAAAAACTAGAACAAAAAAAATTTACAGAACATAAAATGAAATGAGACTCAGACTCAGCATATGTTCCTTTTCAACTCTGCAAAGCATTTGGGCAGCATTCAGAGACAGTACTGGTGCTGAGCATGCTTGGAGTCTGCTTCCACCTGGTGGAAGGAAGACAGAGGTCATGCATCACACATAACTTACGAAGCTTCAGTTTGCAGGGAGTTCAGAAATCTTCCTTGTTCCAGATTTAGCCTGTACACTTCAGAACTACAAAAGAAAAACCCAAAATTACTTGTCTTACAAATACTGAAAAACACTGCTGTAAGTTCAGAGGCATTGTAAAGATTCTTATTCACAGCCTAATTTTGCCAAATATACAACTTTCAGAATTCATAATCTACAAGACAAACCTATACTTCAGTGTTCAAAATACAGAGAAAAATGTGCATGTTCACCACTTATTTATTATACTTCAATATCCTGCCAATTACTATTTTTACAGGGAAAAGATACATTAACTCTTTTCTCAAGATCTTTTAATTTCCTGTGATTTAAGTTACATCTTGAATTTCTACTTATTTTGCTTAAAACCCTAGCATCTAATTTTATTTTTACTGTGTCTTTTCAGAGACCCAATTATGTGATTTAACATACACTTTACAGCAATGAAACACCAAGCAGGACAGGAAAAGTTATTTAATTTTCCTTACTTAAATGCTAAACACTTTTTAAAGCAGTACACTGACCTGCAGTTTTTAATACACATTTGCAAATACATGATGTACATGGTTTAAGAATCGAAAAAAAAAAAAAGGTTTAAAAACAGCATGGGAAACTGAATTAATTTTAATCTTCCCATATTTTCCACTCTTCCCAGTCTCCATTATTAATTTGGAAGAAATTGCCACTTCTTCCACTTTTTAACTTTTCTAGTATTTGAATGTTTATTTTATTCTTGGAAAACATGGTTAACAAAAATGAAACAAAATATTCCACTTAATACCTTGCTCCTACGAAATACAGGTCACATGATGGATAGTGGTAAGAGAAATCTCTACCAAATTTTGGTATTCTTGTCCTGTAGTAATGGCCATGTTGTGAATGAAACTCCACAAATCTGCCACACTGCAAGAAGACAATCTGAAAATAAAATAGAAAGCACTGAAACATACAGAAACAGACAAGGATCTCCCCAACTTGTCTTACAATGCAAACTTAATTATTTTTTTTCAGACTCACAGAGGCTTATCACAACTTATTCAAACAATTTCTACTAAAATGACAGGATCAACTATTGCTTCATCATTCTCACTAGCCACAGCGAAGAGTCTGCAATCAGAAGCAGCACAGTTATCTTGTGTTCTGCTGCACTAAAACTAACATCTCTACTTACTTCAAGACACTACAGGTACAAAAGTACAAAGCCATGCAGACACCAGTATGTCCATATGTACTAAGCACATGAACTACACATCCTGATGCACGGCAGTGTTCCAATAAATGACACCAATGATCTTTCTGCATTTTTGTTCTTTGCCAACTAAATAAGAACATTGTTTCTTTCTGAAACTTAGACAAACATCTCAGTCCTGGAAAAACATACACGGAGGCATTACTAGAGAACTCAATCTATCTCAGTAAATAAAATAGGCCAGGACCTGCTGTTACACTTCTGATGGCAGATGAACATGGCACACACCCACAGGAAGGGATTCTTCCTGCTCCAGACACATTTTCACCCATATCACCTGTTGCACTCATGCTGTGCCTCAAACCATGGCCAGGAACTGTGCAATGGAGGAAGAGCTGGCCTGGCCCAAACTCGTGCCATGAATGATAATCACAGCCAAACTCTGAGCCTCATCCCTATTTAGCTTAAATTAGAAAAGTGTTAGTTTAGTTTAGCCTGTGTAGTATATGTATTTTCTAAAAATGAAGGTCTACAATTTTCTACTGCTGAATTACACTTCTAGCAATGCAAATAAGGATGAGAAACTCAGGGAAGGTGAGGTACCAAAGTTACTTTAAATCTGTCACCTTTATTTATAAATCTGTATATTCTTCCCTTAAGAGACATAGAGAAAATACTGACCTGGGCTGGCACTTCATGCTCATTTATCCTTAAGTCCTTGTGTGCTTTTTCTGGTATCAGAAAACCCAGTGTTCCAACTTTTAATCATGGACTTACTGCTCTTGGTCCAAGACTAAGCAGAGTATCATCTCAGAATTCTAACTACAACTTCATACAATGTTACAGATACAGTTGCACAGCTAATGTTACACAGTGATGTTGTTCATATACATCCCACTTTATTCTTTGCGTGCCTAATGCCTTTTTGCTTTTACCTGGAGGCTTTAAACAAGCAAAGTTCTTTAGTTATCTGTTTGAAACAATGCCCAAACAAAATCTTTTCTCTATTGTCATTACAGAAGAAGAAATGTCTGCATTTTCATGCAGTACAGAAGACACATAAACTATAAGAACACAAAATTAAACCATATTTAATTTAAACATATCAGTATCACACATTCTTAGTTCACTACCAGTAAGTCATCAAAACTTGTTACAAGGAAGACAGAAGATGCAGTTTACTTTCAATTAGAAAAGTGAATTTTCTTCTCACTCACTCTGCCTCCAAAAAGACTTTAGGAAGTTTTTTACAGCTGCCAAAAGCATCCAAATATTCTCCTAATAATTGTCCTACCACTAATAATTTTCTATTTAAATACAAATTTCTACAATATTGGACTTGAATATATATTCTTGTTCTCTTTCATTAATAGTGGATATAGCTCACTGTAAATTGTGTTTGTCTTTTTTCTTACTAAATAAATTTTGGTCACCAACAGAAAACTACAACCTGAGGGTAGCAAAAGCATTGGCACCAGTGTGTGGCAAAAATACTATGTGGAAATATAGGTCTTCTGGCAAAAGGCTTTGGGGAAAAAAGAGATCACTCTCTCCCAAGTGTAAAACTTAGTCCAAGGCTAAGACTTTTAAGTCCAACACTTAGAAAAGCACAGAAATGTAACTGGCCTTATCGGTACCAAACTGTATGAAAGAAAACAGGTGCTCTCACTGTGAAAATGCAGGTAAGCCTCAAAGCAACCTTACAGGGACGGCAGGAACAGACCTGGAGAGACACTATTTTCCCTGGCAATGAAAGGATGCTGAGAGCATCAAGAGGGCTACCAAGACTGACAAGGAACAGAATACGGGGAGTACAAAAAAATCCCTCTTTGCAGTAGCAACAGTAAAAATTAAAGATTTTCCTGGGCAGGTCTGACAGGAACTAAAAATTCTTTATGACAAGGTAGCACAGCACTGCAGTAATTTATTCAGTACATTTGTGGAACCACCACACTGCAGATTTTGACAGAACCGTTAAAGCATTAAAATGATATCTTAAGGTCCCATTCCAATCAATACTTCTACGATTCTAAGAATTTCAAGTGTAATTTCTCAAGTGTCATTCCCTCTTTCTAACATGTCTTTCTAACAACACTGAAGTTTAGTTTCCTAATGATTTATTAAGTTTTAGTAAAATAAAACTGAAAACATAAAGATTGTATGAAGCTGAAAAAGTAGGGCTTCAGTCTGAAATACAGTACCCATTTCAGCTGAAAACACACATGCCTTTCTGTTCATAATCAGTCAGAAACATATCTGGGACACAGCACGTTCCTCAGACTCCCAAATAACTATTTGGTATATACAGCCAGAAACATTTTCCCACAGACAGACAAGTGGGAAGCTACTATAAAGTATTGGTCATTATCTTCTGTTACTTGAATTCATGCACTTCCTTGGAAATCTCACAGGAAAAATGGAAAAAAGCTACAAGGCTAGATGATCACATCTCTGATCAAATAGCAGTATTTATTAAAACAAACCTTTACCTGAAATGGTAAGGTCTCTTCACAGAAAAGAAAGTGTAAAATAAACACTCTGAAGGTGATTCCTTCAGGTACAGCACTTACTTTAAAAATAAATAAAATTAAAAATAAGATTAAAAAAAAAGACGTTACTTCTCTCCACAACTTTTGCCTCACTCATATGCTTATAATCATCATGTCTACAACAACACAGACAAATCAGGTTGTTAACTTAACCCATAGTTATCCCACTTTCCAAAAACATCCCACCTTCCAAAAACAGTCTATGTGTGCATCACTTGTCACAAGGGATTGTGACTAAATGTTAGCCCAGAAAGAATAGTTAATTCCATTTTTCACATTATTTTGCTTGCCAGATAGATCACTATTTGAAGTTTTTCTCTCCAACAGACAAAAGACTTTAAAAGTGGTAAAGCAAATTATAATACAAAGACACAAAGAAAACAAACAAAAGGTACAAAAAATGTTTATCCTTTTTACTGATTTTAAAAAAACATTTTTGTTCCAAAACTTGTGTTGATTGACTGCCCTTACTATATATGAAAATGCATTTTAATATACATACTGAACAATTTTTTCATTTATACACTGAAAACATTAAACATACCTTTGAGTAATCATCTGATAAAATCTCAAACGTAACCACTAGAGGAGAGAGCAAGAGAATTTTGAGTCAACTAAGCAAGCAAACTTATTTGCAAACATTGGCATAATCCTGAAAACATTTACACTCATGCTAATCTTTAGTCATGTAAGTGCTCCCCACAGGTGCCAATGCATAATGCAGGCATTAATCTTTAGCAGGATCTCTAATTATATAACTTCATTTGCAAAATAGTTAAGTATTCTAAAGCTTTAGAAACATAAGAAGCATCCTGTAATCTTTTTATTGTTCTTGTATACTTGACACGTTCCTCAACACAACACTCAGCCATGTATTTTATTGGTTTGGGAAGGTCTAATCAAATGGTTTTCAGTGTGTGTGTGGTCCATAGAGCTTTGCTAATCCATCAAAGATGATAAAAAATTACATGAGTTTGGGCATATATGCATAAACTTGCACATGCAGTCCTTCCAAGGGGTCAGCACTTCCACAAAAGAAGTTCTAAGGCTCAAAAAAATCAAAAATGTGAAAGCTACTACTCACACTCAACACTAACATGTTGAACTTTGCCTAGTTTTAAATGAGGTGAGTTGGGAACATTAGGGAGTAGCTGCTTCAGCTACATTGGCTCTATTTAAATGAGATAACTCATTTAAAGTTACCTGAAGTGACTCTATGCTATACTTCAAATTAAACATACTTCTGCAGTGTACTAAGATGCCAGTTCAAAAAAATTTACTTTAAGCTCTAATTACCAGCAAGCATTTATGATTACAATGACTTCTACTCTTTCAAAAAGGGTTTCTGTCTTGCCATACCTTCCTCTCCCCAGCCTCTTTGAAACCCTGCCTAACAGTGCTCCTTCACCCTACATGACCCCTTGCTGTCCTGAGGCAGAGAGCAAAGAAACACCCCCATGCTCTTATTACAGTTTTTATTTTTCACATCACTTTCACATACATCACAGTTAGACCATTTCAATTCTTCTGTAATGAATGTGCTCATCTTCTCATTGCTTTGGTCACCCCTGTAGCCCAGCTTTCAGTCATCAGTCTTCTAATATCCCAGTCTTCAAATAAAAAAAAACCAAAATAACAACCCTCCCACCTACCTCAAAAAAACCCTAAACAAACAAAATAACTCCATAATTCCTCAAATTTAAGCACCCTAAAAGCTCAGAGCTGTGGCAGCTCCTCCCCTGCACTGCCAGCCAATTCTCCCTTTCCCATTGCCTAGATGGTTCCTTGTTCTCACCACAGTTGTTTTCCCACCAAATCAGTAGCTAACAAGGTGTAATTAGGGCCTGGGCCATGCTACCATCTACCCCTAAGTACCTTGTTCCCAGAAAACAAACAGAAAACCAAACCAGCAAACAAACAAACCAACACCCCCTCAGGAAATTCTCTTTACCCTCTAACTCAACTACTGGGCTTGGGCTCCAGAGAGAAAACAGAGCAACCACAGTGCATTCTCCTACTTTACTGTTTCACAGAACAGGTAAGAAGGGAGATCTTGCCACCACCCAGCCATTGTACCTTTGTCACATTCACCAAACAGAACACAGATTTCAGCCACATTCATCCTCTGACCACCACCCTTTCTGACTCAACGTAAATGTTACATCCCTCACACCATTCCAAGCAAGAAAAGAACTTTAAAAGTGGAATAAAAGGGGAAAATACAGAGATGAAGACTAGATGGTTTTACTCCAGATTCTTGTGTTCCCCTGAAACACATTTTGTCCCCTCAGCACAGGCAGCAGAATTTTTGCTTGAGTCCAATCCGAACTATATATGAAAGACATCTTGTACGAACAGGCATAGCTTATACTAACCTTCGGAATCTAAGCATCTTTCAAATTTCTGGGATAACTGATAGGTATCAAAACAGCGGACCCTGGGCTTGTAGGTTCCTGAAAGAATAATTCGATGTTTACTTACATAAAAAAGTTAAACAAAAAGATAACACAAAAGCATTTTTTCAAAGTATAATGTTTAACATATACAGGCTTTACTATGTTTCTACTATAAGTCTTCTGACCCATGACTGGAAAAACATGCCTCTTAGTAAGACAACCTTACAGCCTGGTTTCTGTAAGCACCCTACTTGTACACAGGTTCTCCTAATTACCACATACATCATACAGAATTTAATAACACCTTCCAGTAAACCAGTAAAATTTTAGCCAGTAAATCTGAAAGACCAAGGCTGCTCATGCTACTAACACCTACTAAAGTATTCACGTCTGGATCCCATTTTGACAGTTACAAAATGCAGCATTAGCCTCCATCCTATAAAACAATACTCAAAACAATGATGTTCAGAAGTTCTTTAAAGTAAATTTACATACATGCAATAAAAGTAATTCAGAACTTAGTAATTAACTGTATTATAGACGGATTTGTTTTATTAGTTTTTTATTTGTATTATAAACCCTGATGGCAGGGGCGTTGGACTAGATGATCTTCAAAGGTGCCTTACAACCCAAAGCATTCTATGATTCTAAGAATGTCTGTATTCTAAACAGAAGTGCTCCACAGCACCACTACCAAGAAAGCCATTCCATCACATCTTAAGAGTAAGCTTCGAGGATTATGTTCAGTGCTATGGTTAAAAATGAACTCTTACCAATTCTACCCGAATACTAGGTCACTCTGCACTCAAGATTTTCTAGGACTTTTGGCCTCTGTTAGAGAGACTTTGTTAACTCACCAACTGCCATAATATACTGTCCGTCTCTTGATACCTTAATCTTTGTGCTAACTGTGGGCATTTCAAAGTCTTGAATAAGTTCAATTCTTCTACGGATATCTGTAAAGAAAAAAAAAAATTGTAGAGTTAGCACAATTCTATCAGTCCAAAAAGCTGTAATGGTTTCCTAAGGAAGCATATTGAGTTAATTTGGTATAGGCAATATCTTTTAAAGATATTTTAAGTATAACTAACACATTATAAGCAAATTAACACAGCCTGCTAACCCTGAGAAGCAGGCTACCTCTGTGCAAGATAAATTAGTAGTCCAAGGTAACTATGTAACAAACTATTATATAATGTAGTAGGAAATACTCATGGCACACTTATACAATTAAGGTAATATACAATACCTCGTATAAGGTATTCCATCCTCCATTACCTCTATGCATTTTCTCTTGGTTAAGTTTCTTGTATAACACTTCCTATGTTTCCAAATAGCCATTTTTACTCTGTGCAACAAGTTTAGGCTGAAATGATGTGGTCCTGCTCTCTAAGATTAGCACAGCATCACAGAGTAGTTTATAGTCTGACTAACGTAAGGGACAACATGGAATTCATTCATCATGTTTCTGCTACAATACACAACCCAAATATTTAACGTCTGAAATTTAAAACACCACTGGTAATATTCTGTTCATGTGAAGCTATACAGGAAGTTGAAATAACTATCTGTAGTTTAATTCTGTAGTTTTAAAAGTATGACCTAGGGATAACTAGTATCAGTCAGTGAGGAGTCTCCTCTGGACCTGCATGCTGTGTATGTGGAGCAGCTGAGTATTGCTGAGCACCCTGTGAGGGGAAAACTCACCCACATCTTTCTTCTGTAAAGCTCTTTTCTTCCTGTCAGAGAGCCACTGCAAGCAAAGGTATACATCAGTCTTGAGCTCATTATTCGTACAGGAACCCGAGAATCACCTAAAGTTTATCCAAGCATTTCAAGTATAAGACATTTAGGCCGCTCTTTTTTTTTTCCTTGATTATGTTACAATTTCCATTCCATTGATAAGTTTAACCATTCCACACCAAGAAAACTTACAAGACCGTGTTGCTTACGGGTTCGTGGACTAGCACGCCTATAGTCAGAGGTTCATGCATTCAAACTGCATATCTGGTTTAAGGAACACCTAGAGCTGTTTCGCGGTACCCAACACAAGCGCACATGGACCGGGGCAGCTCAGCCAGGCCGGGCCGGGGCTCGGCTCCAGCGTCGGCACCGCGCGGGTCCAGCTCCGCCGCGGGACCCGGGCCGGGCCGAGCCGGGCCGGGCACATTCCCCGCGCCGCCCTCACCTCCGGGAGGCTCCTGCCGGCGCTCAGGCTGTAGATCTTCACCTCGTTGAGGCTGGAGACCTGCATGGCCGCGGCTGCGCCCGCCTCTTCCCGGGCAGAGGGGAAGCGGAAGGCGAGGCGCTTCCGTCAGCTCGGCCGCGCCCGGCGGCGTCCGTGGCCCGGGGGGGCGGGCGGCCCGGGGCCGCGGCTCTGCTCCTGCCTCACACGGGGGAGAACGGGGGAAGCGCAGCAAACCAGGGACAGCAAGGTCTGCAGCTCACAGCGAAGCAGCTCCGCTGCTGCCTCCTCCGTGTGCGCTGCCCACGGTCCCCGAGCCCCGGAGCGCGGCGCTGCAGGAGAGGGGTCGTGGGGAGAGGGCAGGAGCCGGGGCAGCTGTCCTCCTCTCCACCGGGCCCGTCCTGTGTCCGCACACAACGAGCGCTGTCTGTCCGTCAGGAGTGTCCGTCAGGCAAGCTGTGGTGTCATTCTGGATGGTCTTCGTGTGAACGCAGGAAGGCAGGAGTTGTTCTGGCAGCCTTGGTGGAGGAGGTTAATTTTCTCACCGTGTGGCAAACCGTGTCCATTAGCCATGGAAAACAGCAAGTCCAGGGTTTGCTGATGAGAACCTTGCCAGCTGCCATAAAAAGACACGTTTCTATTGCTTTGTAGCATTGCTGTTGAAAAAAGAAGAAAACAAACCAACATCCAAAATTCCAACCATTCCTTTTCCAATTTACAGGACAAAAAACAAGGACTGAAATAATGTGTATCCAGTCTATATGCATCTTGAAGAAACAATGAAAACAGCAACAAAATTTTTAACAATGTGTAACTGGCACAAAATGCAATCTGAAGCTGTTTCAAATAAGTTATGCATGGTGTTCCCTGGATGATGTATCGCAACAATGATGATACCAACATGACTAGAAAGAGCTCTGTTCTAGGTTGTGTTAGAGGGCATTAGAAATGAGATTCCTGGGAGATGAGCACACCTAAATATAGGTACCTGTAGGTTTAAGCTAGGTGTTTAAGCTCCCATTTCAGAGAGTTAAAGCTTTACTTGCTTAAATGTAGGTTGTCTAGTGGCATTTGAGATGCTATATGGTATCCAGGGCACCTAGATGGGGCTGACACAAGACCTGTGGAAAATCCATACCCTTCTGCAGTGTAATCTAGAGGCCAGGCAGGATGTGCAGGGACATCTCTGGTGGCACTAGAAGCTCAGGCAGCTCAATCTCATCCCTGGTAAATGCAGTTAATGGAGCATGAGGAGTATGGTGCAGCAGCCACTGGGTGTCTTCCGTGGAGTGAGTTTCATCAGGTTCCACAGTATAATTAGAGCACCATGAGCTATTCATAGATATTTACAGCTAAATTTCTGAGTTCACTTGTCCTCTATTCAGGATATCATAAGGAATCCCAAACATTCACAGGGGGTTGTTGATGTTACTTGGGGTGTGCAGAAGGCCTGTGTTATCCTAGAACAGCAGCTTGAAGGCCCAACAGGATATTCCAGGGCACCTCAAAAGGCATTCAGCAGCATCAGAGGTCTGAACCTACAAAGAATTCCTAGAGGTGTAAAACACTGGCGAGAGCTGCTTTGCTGCTAGTGTCAATGTTGTAATTATCTAGGTAATTGATTTTGGTTATCTGTTTGAGAAAGATGTCTTGGGAGATACTTCAAGTAGGATATTTCAGTACTCTTAGTGATTGTTTGGAGGCAGCATTTTGCTCCCTCAGTGTGGCATCTGAAGAAGTACTCATAAATACAGAGAGAGGCAAAGCCACAGAAAAGTTCATTGCTCTGATGGATCAAAGGGAGCATAAGGACACGTGGTGATCATGAGGGAATTAGACAGCTCTGAGATCACATGGCACCACATGCAGGGCCAGCCAGGGAAATGAGCTGGCAGAACTGTGTTACCAACCAGACTGCAGCACGCTCCTTGTCCCACAGCTGCCTGCTCCTTCCCCTCCACCTTCACCACTGCCTCATCCAGCCTAAAAATACGTAATGGGGTAAAAAGAAAAAAGATTAAAAAGTCGCAGTAAACCCACAAAATATGATAATGGAAAACATTAAACAGGACATTGCTTAGACACTAACATGAGGTTTTCTTGGTAATTTTCTTTTAAAACAATAAATTAAGTAGCATGATATTTTTCACATCAATAACAGTAAAAAAGCCACATGAAAAAAAGAAAAATGGTATTCCTGCTATAAAAATGTTCAGGAATGAAGTAGTGTATGTTGTAGAATCCAGAAATCCAACAACCCTACAACTTGAATTTTACCTTATTTGTTATAACATCCATCTGTGCAGAAAAAAAATCCCTGAAATCTAGCACCACTGCAGCAAGGAACTTTTCTCATCTGTTAACACTAGTTTCAACTTACACAATTCTAAATTTAAAGAGATTATGAGAATGTAACGTTTCTAAAATTAATCATGTAAAGCATTTCCACAGCTTGAGACTGCAGCAGGGATCCAGTGAAAACTGTACTTGGTTTGATATGGGAAGGAACTGCCTTACCTAGGCGATCAGGTCTACTGTGCCTTTCAGACCTGTAAGCTGTGGGTAAATATACATGATGTAGATACTTGAACTTCAGTTAAGTATGTTTTCATTATTAAAGTGTATAGTCTAAAGAAACAAACAAAAAAGAAGGAGTAGACAATAATCACTTCCGCTGTGAATGCCATCTCACACATCAATATGTTCATTTTTTTCTATAACTTCCAGAAAACCCTTTATTGTGCCCTAGGGGACACTATGATTGAAAAGAATTAGAATCATAGCATTTATGGGAACTGAATGTCTAATTAGCCCAGAAAGGGAAAAAAAACCCAAAAAAGCAAGGAAAAAGCCCCCTCAAAATGGTTATTTCAGCTACAGATCTTTTCTGTGTCTTTTTCTGGTGTGCTTTCAGTAAAGACTCTCCTCCTCCACACATGTATTGCTTTTTTATATATCACTAAAAATGTTAAAGAGAAGCAAAGGAAGATGAATCCTTGGCTAATCTAAAGAATCTATAAATTTAGAGCCTAAGACCTTGACCTACACGTTAGCTACCTAAAGCATGTTTTACATGGCATCATTCAGGGTGCCTTGCATCAGCTGCTTCTTCCTAGTGCTGAAGATACTTAAATCTTTTAGGAGCCTTCGTTTAAGGTTCTTGGAAGTGTCAAGAGCTCTGCTTCTGTGCGTGACTGCACCTGCCTGGCCCCAGCATCTCAAACCCTCTTGATTTACAACAGGTCGTGTGGAAAACCAAGAGCATCCTTCTGCTTAATTTCTTGTGGGGGCTGAATTTATCTTTGTTACAGAGAAACATGAGTTAAAAATACACCATCTTTTGACAAAAATAAGCCCCAGTAATAGCAGAGATTGCCTAAGTGCTGTATGACAACACAGGAATTAGACCACTCAACTGGAAGATGAGAACTGGATAACCCCCAGTGAGGCGCTCGACTCCCTCTTGCCCAGATGCCTCTCAAAGGCAGGTACGGAGTTTTTAGACTTGCTTCCTTCAGAACATGCCTGGATTAGAAATGCCTGGAGAACATAATTCCACACAACCCATGAAATACTCCCAATGTCTTAACCAAGCTTAACGGAATGTAGGACAAGCTCAAGATTTACTTAAGGACTAAAAGCCACAGCTACACACGAAGGAAGAAGCATCTCCAGGAATGTAAGCATCACTGTCTTGCAGATTCCTGCACCGCGTATTTGTTAAATAAAGCACCCAAAGAAGTTCCAGAAACAAGAGTTTCCTAGAAGTTTCTTGAATTATTCCAAAACCTTCAGACTTGCTAAAGGTAGTCAGCGTTTAATAAAAACAAATGGCCTCTGCATTATTTGCGCTAGTTTAAAAGACAGCAAAAAGATGCAAAGCTGCCGTAGTCAGAGCTGTGACAGAGCTTTTACGGCACCAGGCGCAGCAGCTCCCCGTGCTCCGGGAGGGAGCCCTGGCGCCCTCGCCCCCGCCCGTGGATGCGGCGGCCGCCCCGCGCCCCGCTGCGCTCTGCTCCGCCCCGACCCTGCCCGGCCGCCGCTCCGGGCACGTCCGCGCCGGGAGCCGCCGGGAGCCGCCGGGAGCCACCGGGAGCCACCGGGCTGGGAGCGGCGCGGGCACGGGGAGCGGCGCCCGCAGGTTCGGCAGGGGGGTGAGGCAGCGGGCAGGTCAAGCAGCGGGCAGTGCCCCGCGGGGCCCCGGCAGCCCCCACAGCCGTGCTGGCAGCGCTCGGGCACGGCGGGGCCCGGCGCGGGTGCCGAGGGCGAGTGCCGCACCTGCCCTGTCCCGCGCACCTGAGAGCGAGGGCGTGTGGCGGGGATGCTCCGCGGGAGTCCTGGGGAAGGGACGGGGGATTGCGGTGTGGTGCCAGCTGCTCGCTCTCCTGCCCTCCCCTCTTTGCTTCACACCACGGTAGTTGTCCCCCCTCTATTCTCGCCACTGTTCCATCTGCGTGGTTCTGCTGATACCGTCTCCGTACGCCAGGACTCGCCTTCCTCCAGCTCCTTCTTCTCGAGCCTGGGAAGAAAAAACACAGGGGAGAGCAATACTCTGGCTTGCCAGTGGCATCTTTTGCAGACTTTATGTTCAGCAGAGGTCTTGCTTTCACTTTTCCTTGCAAATGTCCAACAATTTGAGAGAGAATATTTATCAAGCAGAAATGCTTTATTACATTTGGGTGGTTTGGTAAAGCCCCCAAGCTCCCCAACAGGCACTGAACTTCCAGCGCAAGGCAAATGGAACAGGCTGGGAGGGAAAAGGGGAGGAGGAAGCTTCATTCCTTCATGCAGAAACTGGGTGGAACAACCCTGAGAAGGAAGGAGCAACCACACTCTTTCCATGACATTCTGGAGAAGGTCATGTTCCATTTCAGCCTGAGACACAGGACTGACTCACTCTCCTGGTGTTTCTGAAGAAGAAAAATCTCTGATCTATTCTAACTCTTTTTGTTCTTAGGGAAGAACACATTTTGTGTGGTGCTCTTTTATCCGCTTACCTGCTTTGAGTTTCTACAGTGACCAGGAGTGAAGGGAAAATATTAGATCATGTCAGAGTTCTGGCTGATTTCTGCCCCAGGAGACAAAACAAATCTGCAGGCATGGGAGAGAATGAACACTGTGACATCTAAATCCAACTTGTCCAGCAACAGCAAATTCCATATTCCAGACTTAAAGGTAAGTGAGGAAGGGGTTTGTATATGGGCAATACAGCAGCACTAGCCAGGGCTAAGGACTTTTGGGATAAATACCGGATTTATCTTTTGGGGTAATATGTAGAGAGTAGAAGGAGATTGTGTTTGGGGGCTGAATTTTGTTCAGTCAACTGCACACAGAGAAGTAAGTCATTGTGCTCGAAGCTGAGCTTCACATTGGAAGAGTACATGTATAAGGAGTGAACATGAGTGAGATGTTAAATAACTGATCTATTGCATTCCATGTACAACTTGCTCCTAATCATGAGAGTCATACAGTATGGTACATAATGGATTATTAATGCAAAGGGAGTAGCTGACTCTCCACAGCCATGGCAGCAAGACTACTGACAGAGAAAAGAGTGTTGCTTTTTTGTATGCACACCTGAGATTGATATGATTTTCACCATCCATGGACCTTATTTTTACCATCTGTGGACCTTAACCCGCTGCTGGTGTGAATCTGCTTATGTTAAAGTAAAGCATTTGGGTTATCTGTAGATGCCCATTCACATTCTATTTGTTCTACATAAAATTTGTTTCTTCTCCCTTAGATTGACCCTTCATAATGTTGAGCTGGCAACATTACAAGAAAAGGTTTGGCAATATGCTGCAATACCATAAATATGGGGTTATGACTGTGACAGTCATTCAAAGAGCAGATGTTGGTCAGAAATTGCTTTGCGAGAGACTTGCTTTGGTAATAGCAAAGAGCTCAGACAGACACCCCCTTTTGAATAAGTTCTGCTTCCCTTGGTTCTCTCAGTACATCTGACTTGCTTGTATGAGTGCATTATTTGTGTGCATTTCTTATCACTATTTTGTCAGGTTAAAGACTATTCTATGCAGCTGGATGATAGAGGATGAAGTGAAAACAGGAAGAAAGGCACTGACGTGTAATCTTGAGACTACACATACTTTTTTCCTTTATTAGAAAAGGCTTTTTATGCCCTAGTTCTTGGGTAAAGGAATTGCTACTGTTTTCCACCAAGTAAATAAAATTCTGCCAAACTGTTAAATTCACATGTGCTAAGGAAAAGTCAGTCTCCTTAAGGCTCTGCCAACAGAAGCCTTAGACAGAGTTGTGCATCTTTCACCTAATTCTCATCTTTTGCACAGGTGGGGACACTGGATGCTCTTGTTGGTCTGTCAGATGAGTTGGGAAAACTTGATAGCTTTGCTGAAAGGTAAAATAGATCTTATTTACCACCTACAAATGAGAGACATTGTTTTTATGGGATGGTATGTCCTTGTGTTCACCTTGGTCTGACTTAGTTCAACCTGGACTACAACTGGACTAAAGTGGATAGACTTCGTTTAACCCTTGTGTTGATTGCCATGGAGTTACCACAAAGAAAGGATCACTCCTTAAACTTTAGTTGAATTATGTCCACGGTAGTTTTGTCAGCACAGCAATCCATTTGAGTGGCAGTGCTAGGGAAGCTGTTTCTCATAAGGAAACTGCTTAAAATGGTGGGTTGTGGTGCTATTTTGTTTTATTTTGTGCTTTTGCTTTTGTTTTAAAGAACATCCTCCCACCCCATCCAGAAACTTGATAAAACGTTTAGAGAATATGAAGCCCTCCCTGATCTTGTTCTGACAGAATATTTCTATTGAGCCTTCTATGCCTTTTCAACCAGATAGAGGAGTTTTAACGATTATATTCTTTTGAATGAAGTCCAGCCCCTCCCTCTCAGGCTTTTAAACTCCTTAAAAACCAGAATATTTACTCACATTGCATCAAAACTACTTAAGGAAAGACTCACATGATCTCCTTGCTGACAATTGCCAAGTTTGCCTTTTGGGACAAACTGACCTGAGTGTACAAAAGAATAATGTAGTACAGCAAGCTGAGAAAATGCCAGGTTTTAAGATACTTCATGGCACAAGGTAGACTTTGAGGCAATGAAAGTATAAGCTGCTGGGTTTTTCTGCTTTGTCCTGTTTTTTGCTTTGGCAGTGTACCTCACATGTAGTTTTGGTCACAGAGGCAGGTGTTAGCTCTGGGTCTTTTTGCCTTTTTTCTTCCAGTCTGGACTGATA
This sequence comes from Corvus kubaryi, assembly GCF_017639235.1. Lineage (NCBI taxonomy): Eukaryota > Metazoa > Chordata > Aves > Passeriformes > Corvidae > Corvus > Corvus kubaryi. The sequence goes on along the minus strand of NW_024581116.1, from coordinate 12,754,355 downwards.
AGCATTTTCTTGTCTAAGTATGCTCAATCCTTTCATAGATCTTGGTGTGGCAGTTGCAAAGACGTACAGAAACCCTGATATAAACTGTTTGAATCTATGCTAGGCAGTTTAAGTAAAAGTTGGTCTGGTAGAATACATTTCTGCATAGGATTTTTTTTTTCTAGTTTTACTGGTGCTACCTAAGGGCTGTATTAGGATGATTGCATCTGGTAACTCTGGGTGGCACACAAGATTGATCTTTTAGAATCATAGAATATGATTCATATCTTGAGTTGAAATGGACCCATAACGATCAACGAGTCCAACACCCTGCTCCTCACAGGACTACCTAAAACTGAACCATACTGCTTTTTCAGGACTTTAAGCAAGACAGAGCAACTTAATTTATCGACAAAACCATCTCCACCGTGACTGCCAAAAATACTGCCCCATATTCTTTGTAACACATTCCAGCTTCTTGTTCAGTTGCAGAGATTCTTGAGGAGGTGGGAATGGGGGCAAATTTGGGGAGAGACGGTGCCAATACCTGCTACCTGTTCTAATAGAAAGAGTTCAATGATCCTTGTGGGTCCCTTCCAGCTCAGAATATTCTGTGATTCTGTGTCTCTAGTCAGGGTAGCAGATAGGAAGCAACTGTGTGGTCTGGGTTTGAGGGCTGCCAGGAATCATCAGAAGCGGTTTTTCAGAAAGGCATAACTAATTCTCAGCTTTGTGAAGAATTAGGACTTCTGAAAAGCTGACTGCAGAATCCGTGTAAGATCATGGAGGGCAGTTATATGTGAAATGTCAGTAGGAGCTCCTTAGGCTTACCGACTCCTTCTCTTATCTTTGTCTTTACTTGCCAGCATGGTACAGCTTCTTGTTCAAGCTGAACACCACTTTACTCCACTAATTGTCCCTTTAATGCCAGTAATGACTCTAGGCACTGAGCAAAGGGGTCAGTGAGGCCCTTCCACTGTAATCGGCTGAGGCAAGGACTCCTCCTGTTTGTCTCATTTGCCTGTAAAGATAGGTAACCAGGAAGGATCAACAAGATTTAAAAATAAGAAAGATGTTTTGAAAAATAAGAAAAAAGCATTAGAGTAGTAACATTAGAGTAGTAACAGAGAATAATCAGCAAGGATTAATCAAAACAACAGAATAATCAAATGTATTAGCAGAGTGAGTCCCACAAGGACATACAAAAGCATTTTGCACTAAATAAATGCCTCAGGTTTTATGTCTAAATTGTAATTCAAGAGTTAAAATGCCAAGCACTCACACTTGGTTGAAGTAAATGGCATCCAGAGGGTTACAAGCCTGTTCAGATGACCTGAGCATTTATGTTCCTGGTCCTCTGAAAGAGCTGCCTGCTGAACTGTTGCTGGATAAACACAGCTGCCAGTAAAGCCAGGCAGTGCAAACCTGTCAGCGCTGCCACCTGCCAGGACAGCAGAGAAGGGGCAAGAGTTTGCAGGAGCTATTGTTTCCACATACTTTTATTATTTATTTACACAGGGAGGAGGAGTGTTTTTCCATGTCATCCTGTGGTAGCATGAAGCTCTCTTAAAAGCTGACAGTCTCCTGGATCACTCTTACCCGGGGGTTCTCTCTGGTCCTTGGTCAGTGGCATACTTGGGAGTGGCCTCAGATTGCAGGACTTCTGCTCCCTGCAGTGTTTTGGAGGTCTGGCAGGTAGCACCCTTTCATTCTCAGTATCACTTAAAGAGTGTTAGACTTTTTTTCTTTTTTTTTTGAAGGTAATGACATTGCAGCAGTTGCAGAAGCAAAACATGAGAGTCTCAAGACATAATAGTAGGTTAAATGGAGTTACTCTCTTTACAGATTTTTATTACTACTTCTTGAAGCAGTTTTGCTGAAACTCCTTTTATAATGCATCATGTTAACATGGTATTTGCTCAAGATGAGATTAATCTCATCTAAAGGCAGAGATCTGACGGTTGGCTGTGAAAACTGCCCATTGTTGGATGTCAGTGTAGTCAGTGGGGCTCCTCCAGGGGTCTGATTCCTGTCATTTGCCCCAGGCATCATGGTGTGCAGGGGATGTGTTCTGTCTTTGCATGGGAAAGGTATTGGGTGAGTGAATCCCACTTGCATTTCACAGAATGTGATGCAAGGCACAGAGGCTAAGGCAGGACTGGAGAACATTTCTCTGGCACAGTGTATTACACACATTGTGGCTTTATCCTGCTGCAGGGACCACAGGATGTGTGGGCTGGAAAGGAGCCAAGCCTTGCCTGGGCAGGTAGGACTGTCAGGTGCATGAGAGCTCACAACTGTCCCACCCTCTGTATCTATGGAGAGAGGCCAGAGCTGTCTCCCACCTGTCAGGTCAGCCACCAGCTGCAGTCAAGAGTAATGAAAGCAGCTCAGGCCCCTTGGAGAAGCTCCTGGTTTAAAAACATCCCTGTAAACTGCTTTCTCCCTAATGTCTTTAGCCTCATCCTATGCTGGTTTTACCAGCTGCTGTCTTGTTCCAAGATCCTTTGGGCTCTCTGAGCATCATGAAGGAGACAAAAAACAGCTCTATCTACAAGCTGAAATATGCAGAAGTGCTTGGCAAGGTTGCAGAGGTCAGGGAATGTGGGGTATGCCCAGCCCCTGCCCTGGAGGGATCTCTGCTGAGATAAGAGATTTTGCAATCGCCCAGCAGGACTCCCTGGAAAGGCAACCACTTCTTTGGTCATGGCGAGAAAAGACAGACCCACAATCCTTTAGGAGACCCTATGCAGATCCTTTGTAACCCATTGGCCTTCACCCATCCCCTGTATCCCTATAAAAGCAAAGGCCTCTGCCCCTGTGAGAGAGAGCACTCATCCCTGGCTTTCCCCTTTGCCGGAGGGAACCAACAATAAAGCTGCCTTCGTGTGGAACCAGCCACACGAGCCTCTCGTCTCTCTCTGGTCTGGCTTGGCCTGGAGGCTGCCCTGCAGAGCTGAGCTGGAATCACGAGCTGATAATCACTAAAGAGCTGACAGTCTCTGCAAGGGCTCCTCTGCCAGCAGCTGAGGGAAGACACCGGGCCTTGGGAAGGCGATTCCTTTCGGGACCATCTCCCTGGGCCGGTCACCTCTTCCTGGGTCAGAGCCACTGACTCCACACCAGCTGTAATAACTGGCGCCCGAGTGGGGTGCCACCCTTACCATTCCCAGCCAGGATTTCTGACTGGGGCCACTGAGAAACGCGTGCTGCCATCTACTCCCCTGCTCACCTGGAAGACTGACAATCGAAAATGGGTGAGGCAGTGGCCCCTTGAAGAAGAAAAACTCAGCGTGCTGGAAGCCCTGGTGGAAGAGCAACTTGACAAAGGTCATATCACTGAAACCACAAGCCCTTGGAATTCCCCTGTCTTTGTACTGAAAAAGCCCGGCAAGGACAAATGGAGACTACTCCAGGACCTACGAAAGATCAATGAAGTCATTGAAGACATGGGCCCCCTCCAACCCGGCCTGCCATCACCATCGATGCTGCCCCGAGACTGGCTGCTGGCCATCATAGACATTAAAGACTGTTTCTTTAACATCCCGCTCCATCCCCAGGATGCACCACGGTTCGCCTTCTCCATCCCCTCTCTTAACGATGAAGCCCCACTCAGAAGATACCATTGGCTCGTCCTCCCACAAGGCATGAAGAACAGCCTGACCGTCTGCCAGTGGTACATCGCCCACATTCTGTCCCCTGTTCCCGGAAGCAATCATTTACCACTATATGGATGACATACTAATCTGTGCATCAGAAAAAACTTACTTGGACAGAACTCTTAAAAAGACAATTGAAGCCATAGAAGAAGCAGGGTTTGAGATCTGTGAGGACAAAGTGCAGCACTCCAGCCCATGGACTTACCTTGGCCTCCAGATCCGTGAGAGAAGCATTGTACCCCACAAGGGAACCTCTGTCTGGATCCCTCAACCCCCCCACAGCCTGAGTGTGGGCAACGTGCTGTACTTTAGCAACCCTCAGCTGGTGCCAGCTCCCTATGGGGCTGCAGCCAGGTGGTGAAAAACTGCAGCAGCTCTGAGAAGGTGATGTGAACTGGAGCATAGGGGTATAGATGCCTCCTACAGGCACTCCGAACTGCACCTGTCCAGGGTCATGAGAAGAATGATTTGGATTGAAAGCGTACTTTAAAGATCCCCTAGTTCCAACCCCCTGCCATGGACAGGACGCCTTTCACTAGACCAGGTTCCTCAAAGCCCTATCCAAACTTCATCCAACCTGGCCTTGAATGCTTCCAGAGATTGGGCATCCTCAACTTCCCTGGACAACCTGTGCCAGTGCCTCATCATACTCACAGTAAAGAATTTCTTTCTTTATGTCCTATCTAAATCTACTCTTAGTTTAAAACTGTTGCCTCTTGTCCTGTCACTATAGGCACTGGTAAAAAGCCTCTCTCCACTTTCTTATAAGTACCCTTTATATACTGAAAGGTCTCAGTAATACCTTCTGTTCTTCAGACTAAATTGACCCTAAACAGCTTAAATTTTAACTACTGCATTCTTGGAAGCATCAGCAATCTCAGATTTTTCCTGCCTGTCATAGAACTGGAAAACCTTTCCTAAGACTGTTTCTTCACAGGAACAGAGATAGATGCTTTGCAGCGCATGAAAGAAAATCCTCTTCTCTGATGCTTTCCTGGTATCCTGGCCCAAAGTCCCTTTCCTGCTCTTGAAAACCCTAGGATGTCACACAACACATTGTCCAAACACTGTAGATGCCCTTTCAGTCTCCAGCTCATCTGCAGCTGTAGTAGTCTCCCCTCAGTAAGGAAAGAGATAAGAAGCCTGCCATTATACTCCCTTTCACAATGCCAAGGATTATGTCCACTTCATGTCTCTGCCAATTTAATAATCAGTCAGTAACCTTGTAGCTGCTGGGTTTTTTCCAAGGTGTAGTCAACCTAGGACAGTGAGGGAACTGCAGGCCAAATTCTGTGAATATTTTTGAGTGCAGAAGGACACTTGAACAACCAGAAAGTCTCTCAGCCTGTATGAGACAGGTACTTTGACTAGAGACAGGGGGATCTACTGCTAGAGGGACTTGATGAATCCATTTCTTAAAATAAGCAAAGAAAAGTGACTCTGTGGAGACAGTGTTCTCCAGGAGGGTCTCTGTACAAATCACTAGTCTGAATTGGGCAGAAGGGTTTGAATGTAGTTCTCCTACACCTTAAAGGAGTGTCTTGTCCACCATGCTAAAAGAGAAGAGAGAGAGAGTCCCCCAAAGAAAAGGAGTAAGAAAGAAATTCCCCATCAAGCAAGACAAAACTGCTATTTTCCCGAGTATTTTCTGAGAACCTTTTCTCAGCAATCCCTAGGGGTTTCTTTAGCATCCTGTGGAAGAGATTTGCAGTCAATGTCTGTATGTAGCCTCCTGTTCTTTTGTCACCTTGGGGGTTTTAAACTAGTTTCTTGCCTTTCTTGCCTTCTGGTTTCTGCTGTGTGTATAATGAGTGTACAGAAGACTGAAACTTGATCTTCTGTAAGTCCAGAGCACTGGCAAAATGACATTGCCGATGTTTTTGAAGAGATCAGTGTATTTAGAGGTAAGACACTTAATTCTGCATTGTGTCATAGATTGTTTATCATCATTTGAATTGCAAATTAACCTGCCTTGCTTCAGAAGTGTTTTGTTTGGGCATTTCTGTGTTTATCAGATCATTGTGAAAACTGCTTTATAATAATTTTGTTTCTTCACTAATAAAGTTTCTCTTGTTACACTTAAGTGTAATAAAGAAAATCGCCCAGTACATAGGAGAAGTTATGGAGGACTCAAAAGATAAAGTCCAGGAAAATCTTCTGGCCAATGGAGGTAGGTGCTATGAGTGTGGGGGCTTAAATACGTTGATGCTGCTTTTGCTTGCTTCAGAATATGAATATGTGTAATTAAAACCCTCATGCTTTAGAAAGGACAACCATCAGCAACATTTTATAAGAACATATCTAGACTGCTCCCATTTTTCTCAGTTAGCAGAAGTTAATTTCGGAGTGAAGATGAAAGTAGGAGACATCCTTCTTCACTCCTAACATGACCTAGCACACTTCTGTGCCCTGTCTGGGCTTGATTTCTTATGGGCACCTAAATCTCATTCTATATGGCTGTGTGACATCTGTCAGTGATCTGTTAGTGATTTGCATTTTCCAGCTGTTCTGGAAAAATACAACAAAATTGATGTGTTATGCATGCTGATTACAGACTTGCAGAATGATGCTTTTGAATAAACTAGGAGTGCACACTCCATCTCCCTTTGTCTGCAATGTTGTATTTCAGACCTGTATTCGTAAAGAATGAGGAGGAAGTTCTTTTAGAAATGTCCTTGAATGATATAAGACTGATGTTTGATGGGTGCAACTGTTCGAGAAATACAATAATCACACTTACTGTGTTTCAGGGCTAAAGGATAAAATGAAATGTCTCAAAAGTATGTTGAGGACTGATGGTTGTGGTGTTGTTACATGCATGCATTTGTGCATATTAGTGCTAGACACAAGTCTTGGTCTCGTTGTAGAGATACAGTGATCAGGTTACGATGGATTTCTCAAGTAACAACCTCGTAGCTTGATCACGATATCCCTATGACTTGAGGAACAGCAGGTTTCATTAATTTCCTTTGTTTCCCCTTTTTACATAATTTTTTTTCCTATCAGCTCTGCATGTGTCGTATTAGAAGGATGTGGAAATTATTTGCATGTGTTATGAATTTCCTCTGTCTGAGTTTGGTCATCCAAACAAATTGTATTGAATTAGGACATTAACCTTTCTAAGATTATTGACATCATCTTAAAAAATGAAGTCAGCTTTCGTATATGAGGATTCCCCTAATACATTCCAGTGTCAGTCTTCATAAGCATCAGCAACTTTACTGTACCAATTCTTCCTCCTTCCCTTTCTGATTAGCAAAAGGACTCTAAAGTTGAAGTCTTCCTCGAGGCTGTGAAATCAGAAACAAAATTATAAGATACGATTTCTTGCTGTGTGGTCCTGTTTCATACTACTGGACCATCCCAAGACAAACTCAGTTTTAAGTAACACTGACATTAGCTCACTTGTATATAATTCTAATAGCAGCTTGGTGGTGGCTGGGTGTCTAAAAAGTTTTTCTGCTAGATTTTTATGAAGAAAAATGCAAAGTAGTAAAAAATACAGCACTTTCAGTTACATGAATGCGTCCACACACACACACACACACATAGAGCTTTCCGGTGGACAACAGTTGAAAGCAGCCACATGGAAATTTCTCTCTCATAGAGGGAAATGTGTGCTTGTGTAATATAGAAACTTTTAATATATCGTAACAGCATAAACAAGCTTTCTTGAAATGTAAGTAAAGCTTTTCTTCATAGAATCATACCAAATTCTCTTCCATTTATGAAAATGTTAAGCCCAAATGAATTTAAAAATTTGGTAAGTGGTGAAATAACTCCATTCTTTATAGTGATCCCAAAACAAAGCAAAATGGGAAGCATAACAATTTTGAAGAATTAAGTGTTTTGGAGGGGAAGTGTTTAACATTGCCTTTTAGAGCTGGGTGTGTAAGTTAGATTATGAGACATTCAGGCTGTGGGTTCCCTGGGCAGCTGTGAGCTGGTAGGAATCACCTCTCCCACGTGGGCAGCTGTGTGAAGCCTTCTGGAAGTGACTTGACAGGTTGCATAAATGAGGGATGCCATTCCAGGAGCATCAGGGTGCTGGGACTGCTTGGCATTTTAAACACAGCTCTGATAGTGTATTCACAGTAGTTTGTGCCATCCCCAAGATCAGGCTGCTTAGCTAACCGGCACCAGTGCCAGCCAGCACTGGCAAGCTCACTCCAGAGTGAGCTTGAAAAACTGGGCTGAGAACTCATGCTGTGCTCAACTGCCCAACATTTGGATGCTGCTGAGATTCTAGGGATGTGAGGATAGAAAGAGCATGTGAAGTTCTTCAGGGAGCTTTTATATCTTATCAGCTATAAATAGGTCAGTGCCTGTCTTTAAAGAGCCTGTGTCTGCAAAGCCTAAGCACATGAGCTTAGAAGAGAGGCAGCAGGGTGAAATCCTTGTGTTGTGTACCCTGTGCTGAAAACGCTGTGTGAACTTTGTTGCTGAAGTATTTTTGACCTCCCTGCCTTCCCCACAGAGATCACAAGCGAGCACCAATGGAGAACTGTGCATGCAGCAGCTGTGTCATAGCTCTCCCAGCCTTCTGCAGTTTTCCCCCTTTTCTACGCCCTCCCTGTGCAGGAGAAATTGCTCATTCCTGATCAGATATTAGCAGGAAGGGTTGGATCTTTGCTTCGTGACTCCTGTTCATTGGATGTGGGGGATGTTGACACAGCTGTGGTTTTGAAAGAGGGGGAGAATACTGCCATGGCAAGTGCTCTCTGCCTTCCAGGCAGTTTATCTCTTGCTAAGAAGCCTATTTCTCCTAACATAAGACTTTCCATGCTTTGGAAATCTAATAGGGTAAACTGACTCTGTTGTGGGGTGAGAGAAGCCCATGGAAAGGATAGTGCTCTCCTGCCAAGGGTATTCAGTATCACATGAGACCGCAGAGTACCCTCAGCCTGGTAGTGTGGCAATTACACAGTTTTTCACATTCCTTCTCCTGCATCTTGGTTCAAAAAGTTTCCCCTAATCCTCAAAGTCCAGCCCACAAGAAATTGTGCTCAAGCTTTGCTGTGGGACTGAATTCACTCCCTGGACAAGGCAGCAAAGAGCACTGTAGGGCCCCAGCATGCATGTCCTTTTACTTGGCACCTTGAGCTTGTTTTGCTCCCCATCACCTCAGAGCAACTTCCTAGATATTATCCATGTTTACCCTCCCGGTCTGGAAGGAAGCCCACCCTTTAGGTGACAGTGCCTCTGGCCTCTTTTTCTAGACCTTGAGACCCTGTCTGCTGCCTTCCCCTTGTCTCCCTAACCTTCCAGGGGGCGGTCCCAGCCCCTCTCCTTGTTGTGGCAGGATGCATGACTTTGTCCCATCCTATAAACATCTGCAAGAACACTGTGTGGTGGTGTGTTCAGCATCCAAAGGCTCTCAGGACTCAGACAAAGAGATGTTTGATTCCATGAGCTACTGGAGGAGTATTCCTTATTTGGTACCATAATGTACTAAGCCTTAATGTTTTCTAACATCAAGAACCTTTGATCTTCAAACAGTGGAACAGGAAAATCTTGTTCTAGGAGCTGGGTGTTGTATGTGTTAATTTCCCCTTGATTCTGAAAAGAAGCCATGGCTCCCCATGCTCCGAGTGTGCCTTGTTTTGGGGGTTGCATGCACAGGTCCTTGCTGTGAATTTCTGTTCTTGGATGCTGTGACTGGATGTATCCATTTATATAAATAGTCTCTAGCTTTGTGTGAAACAGGAACCTCTGTGTGCAAGGTCAATGAGGAATTCCTCATCGCACCTGAATTTGTTTGATTTCTAGTGAGCACTTGACTGAATCACGGAGAAGTGACATCTGCTATGCTCTTAATACCTTTGCTCAAGCTCTCAACAACCCTGAGTATTACTGCTGATCCTGAGCAAAAAGTATTTTCCTGATAGCTGTTGCTGGTATTAAATTCAGTCATATTGCAGAAATGAAGATTGAGATTACACAAAACTGTTTCTGCTTTGAAGAAGAATAGCTGTATACTGCTGTGTCCTGCTGATACAGATAGTTTTACACATTTTCTGTACTCTTAGGTGTAATGCAGAAAAGATTTCTGGTTTAACTTTTAAGTTTGGGGATGTTTAGAAAGTTGATTAGATTGGGCATAGGATCTGTGCAGATTTGATCTAGATCAAATCTCTATAAGAATTCAGAGTTGGGCTTCTGGTTAACTTTCTAAAGTTATTCAAAACTATGCCTAAGCTATAGCTGGGGACTACTCCCCAAGCCTTGACCTACCATCTGGTACACTATCTGCTTTCATGCATCTCTTTGCATTTTCAGTTGACCTAATTAGCTACTTGACACGGTTTGAGTGGGACATGGCCAAATATCCCATAAAGCAGCCGCTGAAGAATATATCAGAAGCATTAGCAAAGGTAAATTGTACTCCAGATTTTAACATGTCATCATGAGGTAGCATGTCTTTTGGCTGGCTGTGATCCCTCCTCTCATGGCAGTCAGTGAGAGCTTTGCCTTTGGTTTGGGCAGGAGCAAGCTCAGAAGCACATACTTTTACTGAAGCAGTTGATATTATTTTAATTTCTACTGCAATAATAATGATGCATATATTGAAACCTATCCAGTCTGTAAGTATATAGCACTTTATCAGATTCACTAGAGTACACTGATAGTTTTCTGCACTGTAATCCCCTTCATTGTAATTTTCTTTTTTTTTTTTCATATAATGCCATATTATTCTCCACTTCGGAGGTGTTTTTTGTGAAATTGTTGGTCTGACATTAAATCAAATGCCTGCAGGCTGGATGAATTATTTACCCTGTCAGTTCATTCAGAAAGGCATGATGTGTTGTTGTTCAATGTAGGTAACAAATGAAACCATGAACTTGCCCCTTAGGTAGAGCTCTAGCACACCAACAGCAACAGCTGACTGAACCCAACTTTCTGCAGAGGCCTTTGCCCCAGGAGAGCTCTGACACCAGCTCCCTCTTGGCCCCAGGCTGGTGGTTTTAGGGGGACTGGCAGCTGTGTCTCTGTTTTAAGGTGCAGCAGTAGTGGGACAGGTGAGAACAAGGCCTCGAATACTGCACTGACTCTGTTTTTTCACTTTGGTTTAGCAAGTGACTCAAATAGAAACAGACCTAAAGGCCCGATCAGCTGCGTACAACAACATTAAAGGAAATTTGCAAAGCCTGGAGAAGAAAACCATGTAAGTATTTTGCACTGGGGATGCTGCTGCATGGCAGGGTGTGCTCACACCCATTGCTGTGCAGTGGACCACATGTGTTCTGGTGGGAACAAGTTTTCCATCTTTGGGACATGCTGAGCATGTAGAGACCCAGTGAAAACAGGTGGTGGGGTAGCTGGTGTCATCAGCATGTCTCAAAACTGGCTCAGGGAGAGTGAAGTTCCTAACAGGATTTTGTTGACAGTGTGAGCAGGCAGTCTTGGAAAAAGTCAAAACCGAATGCCCAGTTTTGCTCCGATGGGATTTCAGGGAGTCAGAAATTAGATGAGCTGTGTCAACTGGTGGATTCCTTTGCCACATGGAGCTGTGACTTATGTTCTGAGTGGCATTTGCAGAGCTCCCCAGGAAGGAAACAGCTCTGTCTTGCTTGATCCTGTACCTCACCAGCATCCCACTTATATTTTTGTTTTCTTTCTTTCCTTCTGTTGGTTCAGGTAATACACTGTTCGGGCTTCTCAAATGTTCTCTCTCCTGTCTTCATCTGCTTATGGTCTTTGCCTATGTCAGTGCTGATACCTGGGTTTTTTTCTAGGATATCACTGGGGAGAATGGTAAAATCCAGTAAGTAGTAAATTTAAAGCAACTTAGATGGTGCTGTGCAAGCCCTCACCCAACACATGCTCATATGTTTCCTACTCAGGATTGGCCACAGGGTACAGGGCAGAGGCAGCCTGCTGGCCAGGGCTCCAGCAATGTGAGGAGGGAGAAGAATGACGACCTTATGGCCAGGGGACAATCTTCCTCTCACCATTCCATCCACCTTTAAATGCTGACAACTCTGGTGTCCACCAGTGCCAGATAGCTGCCAGGGTTGAAAAAAGATCTAAAAAGTTACCAGCCAGTTAATTAATATTTAGACTGGCCCAGTGAACCTCAAACCAAAAACTACTAGTTTAGGTCCTTCTTCACTCCTACCCAGTGACAGGGAGGGCAGCTGCTCTTCTCTTACCCACCTAGTGCCTTCCAGCCATACACAGCCAGTTCTGGACATCTAGATGTCCTAGGAATTAATGTGATCAGATGGGCTTAGTCTGTGGAGACCTCCTGCAGGTTCCACCTGTGCACGAGACTGCTGCTCTCGCTGCCGTTCAGCAGGAGGTGTCTCAGTCAGTGTGCTTGTCCACGGCAGTCCAGGAATGCCAGGGTTCCTGTGGTGGCTTAGGTCCCTACTGACATGGGTCACTGCCTGCAGCATGGTCACACAAGCAGCTCAACAGGCTTCCTGAGAGAGCAGGTGCTTCCCACAAGATGTGGCAATGACTGGGAGCAGATGTGTACATCCCAAGCATTTACACCCTTACTGTAAAAACAATAACAGCAGAATGGTGTAATTTCACATGAAGGGCATAAACTAGCCATGTGCTAGTCACCAATATAATTTCCTTAGTGTTAATTACTTTTTGATTCTTTTAGTTGCAGTAAAAATAACAAAACAGCCATTTCAGAAGTGTAGCTGTGTCCTTTAGCCACCTCCTTCTGGGCCTTCTTCTACCCCAGTATATACTTACTATTAGCACCTCCACCCACAGCACATTGCCTCCAAGGTTCTGCTGCTGAGTTCCTGCTGCTGTTATTTTTACTTTGTCTTCTTCACCGTAGGGGAAATCTGCTGACCCGGACCCTGGCAGACATAGTGCACAAAGAAGACTTTGTTCTGAATTCCGAGTATCTTATCACGCTGCTCGTTGTGGTGCCAAAGTAAGGCAACAGTGTGTGCACACACTCCATGTGGCATTGAGTCCCAGGCCTAAGCACGGAACTGGGCAATAGCAGGTCAGGTTGGGGCAGCTCATGAGTGCCCTTACTGGGACACAGGTGAAACCCTTAGCAAAGAAGAAAGAACAATTTCTGCCAAGAGTGGTGCTGGCACAAAAGAAGGAGACAAAAGACTGTGCCAAAACTGGAGCAGGACAATTGGGATGTAGGTTTTTCATTGTTACAAGTGGGTTCTCAATCAGTCTCCTGATAGGAATAGTATGAGCTAAAAGAAAAACAGATTCTTACTGCAGCATAGCCAGTTTCTAGAAGGAATTAGAGCTGTCCCACTCACGGTCTCTGCTGGCTGTGCTCTTGTAAGTGCCTGCACAAAGGATGCCTGCCACCAATGATGAAGTTACACTATGTTCTCCTCAGAGCCCTACACAAAACTTTTCCTCTCCATATAGCCCTGTCCCAATATACACATACAGCACCATCACTCTTCTGTCTGTGAAAACCAGGTTGCAAAAAGCTATCTGAGGTAAGTTTGTTGGGTTTATTGTCTGAGTTTATTCACCCTAAAAACAGACGTCTCTCTTTGCAAACTCTGACCATCCCCCTGTTCCCTTTCTCTCAGTGCTGGCACTTGCCATGAGTGCAGTCTAGCACCAGATCAGCGCTGGGATTGCACGCAGCAGATGTAGCACACTTACCTGTGGATCAGGGCAGCTTGTGCAGGAGTCCTGGAGCATGGGACACTGTGTGGCAGGCTGGAAGTGTGTGCCACGTTCTTCCCCCCATCAGCTTCCTGATGTTGACCCTTCCTCAAGCCAAGATCCAAACTGAAGACTGAGAGTGTAGCACTGAGGGAAACATCTCAGCTGGTGACTAGGAGAGGAAAGGATAGGAGAGGCTTAATGTATCTTAATGACATAACCCAGCACAAAGAGCTCAACCCTTCTACCCTAAGTTATTAGCTTAATTAGCTACATATGTCAACATTTGCTGTCCAATATATAGTATTTATTTACTGTGCTTTGTTTTGTGTTGCTCAAAGGTCAAGCTACATACAGTGGCAGAAGACCTATGAATCACTCTCGGATATGGTAGTGCCTCGCTCCACCAAGTAAGTGAAATTCAAAATTCAGCTCCCTGTTTGTTTCAGAGATTCCTGTCATGTTTCAGCCCCTTAAATTGGTGGATCCTGGAGGAAATCCCTAGTCTAATGCATAGGCTCTGCATTAACATATTTGCAATTCAAATAGAAATTAGTTTGTTGAAGGGAAGTAGGGATGAAAGAACAAAAGTCAGTTTCTTTACAATTAGCTTGTTCCCTTTTCCAGTAATCTGTTTCTTTCTGCTTTCAACCAGGCTGTTGCTTCATTTTGTGTAAAACAGGCAATTTATTACATTAATTGAGGTATAGTTCAGACACGTGCAATCACATAGAGTTTTGTGGAAAGTATTTTATAAAAAGATCAACCACTAAATTTGCATTAATTGCTTCCTGTTGTAGGATAGAATAATTCAGCATACTGTCATTTGCACTAGTAAATGCCATATTAACTCCTCCTTTCACCTGGGGTGAAAAATCTTTCCTAGGACTTAAGTATTCCACTGCTCAGCTCACACAGAACATGAGATTGGGTCCGGGGCACAAGAACTGAGTATTACCTGAAATGGAGAAAGTGGAAAGCACAGAGAAAGAAACAAACTATTTGCTACTGCCTGTCTCAAAACCACAAGTGCATGTAAAGGTGGGGGAATATTACCAGGAAACACAGAAAAATCAGGCAGGCAGAATGTGTGTATACTACAGTGGGTTCAGGAACTAAACTAATTGAGTTTTGCATTGGAGATAGAGTAGGCAGTGCAAGTAAAGTCATTGTTCCCTGTTTCAGTCACAGCAGTTTCCAAAAAGCAGGGTATTGTTCAGTATCATAAATGAAAATAAAAAGAATTGCAGAAGGGGAAGGCGAGGTAGGTAAAAAAGGCATGAGGGATTTGCCATGTCAAATCATAGCAGTGGATTTCCCTCCCACAGAATGATTGCTGAGGATGCAGAGGGAGGACTCTTCACTGTGACCCTATTTAGAAAAGTGATGGATGACTTCAAGGCTAAAGCCAGGGAGAACAGGTAAGAAGCACTGACTGCTGGGCATGGCAGGCTAGCGAGATGAGGGTAAGGTGTGGCTTGCTGTGTGTGCAGCATGCTGAATCCATCACTGCTTTTAGGACTTCTTGACTGCTTGGGCTGCTGTTGGTCCTAAAGCCACTGAGAAGGCAGGGTGGGAAGGAGCTTTGGTAGCAGAATCAGTAGTCCTGTTCTATAAGCTCCAAGTTACAGATCCTGGAATTGTACTTTCTGCTCTCATACTGCTGACAGCAGGAAGCTGGCTTTCTGAGGGTGACTTCAACTCCCACCCTCCACATGCTTTTAACTTGTTAAATGGATAGCAGCTTCCCACACTTGCTTCTCCAGGAGAAAAAGAAATGAATGTGCATATTGCCTGGACTACAGCTTGTGAGACCAAATGCCATTCCATTGCAGGTTCATGGTTCGAGAATTTTATTATGATGAGAAGGAACTGAAATGTGAAAAGGAAGAGCTGATGAAATTAGCTTCTGACAAAAAACAACAATACGTAAGTGAGCACCTCATGAGCTGATGGCCCGCATAGTGGTGGCCTTTGCTACCAGCATTTGCCTAAGCATCTCACTCAGAAAAAGCTTTGTGGTTCCAACAATCTCCAGCGAGCTCCATTTAGCCCATAAAACTGAGGCACGGGATAAATAACATGTTTTGCCCAAGGTTACTTGAGTTTCTGATAGACTGGGAGCCACTATCAGGCTGCCTGGGAACTATCCCAGCAGCCCACAAGGGCCTCAGTGGCAGCGTTGGCTGTGGAGCTGCTTCACTCAGTGAGGGGATCACAGCACTATTCTGCTCTCACAGGGCCCCTTACTGCGCTGGCTGAAGGTGAACTTCAGTGAAGCATTTGTGGCTTGGATTCACGTGAAAGCCTTGAGAGTTTTTGTTGAATCTGTCCTGAGGTAAGTGGGTAAACACAGAGTGCAGGCAGAGATTCCTGGGGAAGTCAGACGTACAGCTCTCTTCCTGGTCCAGTTCCTTTGTGGGAGGAACCCTTACACACCTTGTTTTGTCTTACACACTTCACTCCAGGAGCTCACAGGAGACAATACAGATGTCCACCAAAAAGGTGACATATGAATCTGATGAAAAACTATTCTTTGGGGGCACATACAGGGAAGGGGAAAACAGAAAGAGACTGTTTAGTTGACTTTTGGCTTCAAAAAGAAAATGCTTTCCAATAAGGAGGCAGCATTGTTTCTGCAACAGACCACCAGCTGGCATGCCTGGAGGCTGAGGAGGGAGAAGGGCAGGAGCAGACAGCTGTGCCCCTTCCCAGCAGATGATCGTATATGTTGTATTCCGAGGTATGGCCTCCCTGTGAATTTCCAAGCAATGCTGCTGCAGCCAAATAGGAAGTCTGTAAAGCGCCTGAGAGACGTCCTGAACGTGGTCTTCAAACACCTGGATGAAGTTGCAGCAGCAAGTATAATGGATGTATGTATTTGGACTGCAAGTACACAGGCTGTAGCTTCTCTCAGCTTAGCTAAATGAACACTTCCACTGTCCTGGGGTTAGAGCGTGCATCTCCTCACATCTTGCAATGCTAAGAGCCCTGGATGCAGCTCTAATCCCACCTCGTTACCAACTGGATTAGAGTAGGCTCAGATTATGAGGCAGATGCATAGAGATTGCTTACATTTTCTGTTGAAGCATCTGACGTTTACAGCTACCAGAACAAAACAGGTCAGCTCAATTATGGCTGTTCCTCTACATAAAAAGCTTAAAATCTACTATAAACATTCAGATCAACACAAGCAAGAAAAATTAATTTGGAACTAAATCCTAGGACTGTGACACCTCTGTCCCCTGTAAAAGGCTGTCATTCATAAATAATGGCCTTCAGCAAGCAGCAGTACTTGCGTTCTCCTCCCCATATCTTGAATTACAATTCAAAACAATTTAGGCTAAAGCAATGAGCTAGCAGGCCTTCAAAACAGCCTAAAACCGGCAAGCACGAGTCCCACTGCAGGAAGGGGGGACAGAGATGAGCTGCTCTAAAGCTGAAGCACACAAAAATGCTACAAGTTCGTGACATAGCACAAGCATGCATTCTCAATGCTAACTACATTAGGCAACCTGAAACAAGAAGCAGAGCAGATTCTCAGTGGTGAATTCCCCACCTTAAGCATGGCAAATACAAAGTTCCATTGCACCTGTGGGAGAGGAGCACAAAAGCAATCCCCTGCAGCTTGGGTTACTGGTACTAAAGCCATTACTTCCTTTTGCAGCCTGGCATGGACATCCCTGGGCTACAACTGAGTAATCAAGAATACTATCCTTACGTCTATTTCAAGATTGACCTCAGTCTTCTTGACTGCAGTTAAAGAATTGCTCAAGCTTCATCTATTACTTTTCAAGCCTCTCATGTTACTGTAAAACAATCTTTAGCTGCTGAAAGTCAAATTATAATGCAGATGCTGTAGTAGGATAATCTTCCTACCACTTCTAGTAATTTTTACAGTGACTACAATATAAGCATCTCTTATTCATAGCTTTACAAAAATATATTTCAGAGGCAGAAGTACTATGGTAGTATTTATTTTTTTTTGGTAAAGTACAAAGATGGAATATCTATTGGACTTGAAATAAAACAATTTAAAGTGTGGTGGCTAATGGATCTACTAGGTGTATACAGTCCTCTTTTTCTAACAAAGCAAACTTAAAAAAATCCAAACAGAAAAAGTAGAAAGCATCAGAGCAAAGCCCAAAGTTCCTTTAATTTAACAAAAAAACCAAAAGCTTAAGAGGAAAGATCCTCAAAAGTGCTGTGGAACTTATCATAATATGACTTACAGTCCCAAGTACTCATGAGTTTAGTTTTTGCAAAGGTATTTCAGTTAGAACAGTTCCACTAGAGCTCATCTGCTGGGATGACTTAAGAGCTGGAGCACATCTCCTGCATGGAATCAGCAGTTACTGCTGCCTGCCTGTGGTTTCGACACTGCCTTTCATCGGGGTGAGCTATGGGCAATCTCTTACAGACACAAGATGACAAATATCCTCATTATGTTATTTCCTTGAAAGAAGGGGAATCTTTCAGCTCTTTCATTCCTTATTTATAAACAAGCTGATCACATCAGGGTCACTTCACTAGACACCAATATACAAGACATGGAGAGCAATAAAATAATTGTACTTTTATTAAAAAAGCAGCAGTAAACATCCCTATTCCCAGTCCTGATTCCCCTTCCAAGGAAATAGCAATTCAGATCAAAACAATGCCAGATGGGAAGTGAAGAAATATTACACAATTTGCTGGAGACAGCACCAGGGTGGTTTTCTGTTAGCACCTGGAAATCCTTACACCCTAAAACATGGATTAGCTTCATCACTAATCCAGGGGAAAGACCAACAGCTCCCAGCATCTCTCATTGCAGCAGCAACCCCACTTCCAATGTATAAATGATGTTATGAAGTCTGGCACAAAGAAAGAGAAAGCCCCTGAGAAGGAATAGGAAAAGGAAGACTGAAGAGCATTTAAACTAAGATTGTCCATCTTACCAGGCTTTAGGCCAAGGAGGTGGTTTAGGACTCCCCTCTGCACAAGCCTCTCTATTCTACAGTTCACTTTCAAGAGCCATCCAAAATGGGACTGCTTGTATTATGTGTACCTTTCTTACTCTATACAAGACTAACACTGTGTGTCAAAAAATATTTTATTCTTTAATTGAAACAGAAGCTGAGCAGGTTCCACCTCCATGAAAAAAATTACAGTTAAAATTGGTTACACTAACAGCCTCCAGTAACACTCAAACAGCACATTATCAACAAAATAAAAACCAAGATGTTCCGAAGAAATATCCATGTTGTCCCCAAAATATTTGTTACACAGAATACAATCAAGTTTACTGGTTATGACAATTCATAGAATTTCTGCAATGTTTTCTTGAGATGCGTACAGTCCACTGCTGCAGTGCATCCAATAGCACAGTGTGTCATGTGCTACTTCTCCATGAAAAGGCCACTGAAAAATCTGTCTGATTGTGATCCAGGCTGCAAACTGCTGCGCAGACTTTCCCAAGAAAAGAAGTTTCCTGAAGATCTCACAGCTCATCTTTATCCCAGTCGTCCAGATCCACATCACTGAGATCAATGTCATCTTCAACTGGAAGCTGTGAAAAAGAGAAGGTTTTGAGTACATGTTTAGAAGCGCTTAGTGCCAGGAGATCCCTGAATTGGAAAGATTCTTACTTCATCCTGAGAGTAAAGCTCTCTCCTGTTGTCTCTTTCATTCATAAAGCTCCAAGTGCACTAAGCACAGGACAAGTGATCAGAGTTTAGACTAGGAGATTGTTTTTTACTCATCAAAATACTCCAGGTGAAGGCTATACAAATAAACTATGTACCAAATTACTACCATGTTGCATGTTTTTATCAATCTGAAGTAGATCAAAGGACTGCAGTAACTTTGGTTTTTACAGCAATGTTGAACCTTAAGAAGGTAGACTTAAGTCACCATGTTATTTATTACACAGGCTTTACCTGACAAGCTTTCCGGCATTAAGACCTTGATGGCAAGGTCAGCACATTGCAGAACCCAAGTCTCCACAACACTGGGGTCTTGAATACATGCACTACTACCACCCTTAGTCAGCACTGGTAATACATTTCTGCCTCAAGGGATCCAGCTTTCAGATCACATCCTAACAGTCAGGCAGGAACATCTGATCCACAATGTCAGATGGTCAATGTGCCATTTGGTCTGCTGGCAGGATTTAGATAATGGGAAACCATCAACACAACTTGCCACAATCTTGTACAAACAAGAACTTTCACACTAACAGGTGTTAGTTACTCTATCTTGTCACTTCTGCACCCAGCAATGCCTCAGCACTTTCAGAAATGGAGCACCTCTTACCTCACCATCTTTGCCATCCCAAGGTTCAACTGAATGAATTTTGGGGAAAGCTCCACCACCCACTGGTGCTGTAGAGCCACGACCAACGGAGAGTTCCCTGAGACAAAACAAGTAAAAGTTAAATTTAAGAAATTCCTCCAACCTCTATCCACCTGGAACAAAACCTGCTTCAGATAAAAGGAAGACAACTTTAAGATTTCATCTCTAAGTAAATCTAAACTGTCTGAATGCAAAAACTTCAAGAAGCAGAAAATGACAGAGCCCTTAAAGCAGCATTGAAAATTTACAATTGGATGCAAAGACATCTGTGATTTACACTATTTCATATTTCAGCAGTGTAAAAATCACAGATAAGTGCAGCCTCTTTAACAGTTTATCACTTAAGGTATCTCCAATGGGAGCCTGTAATTCTAGTTCTGGAAGTCACCTGCAAATGTTAGTGGGAATCACCAGTGATCTCCATTAGTGGAGAATTAGCCTCCATGGGTTCCAAAGTTCCTGCAACACAAAGGGTGTGAGGTAACCAGCTTCTGTTTGAGACACTCCATCCTGCGCTTGCTAGTTAGGCTTGCTCAAAAAGCCCAGCATTAAAATCCTGAGGAGCTACTCCCTTTGCATCTTTCAGAAGCAAATAAGACTGTATTAGCATTCCTCCCTAAGTGGAGTTCACAATTTTTATGCTCTTCAAAGTGCCAGTTTCCTTACTTGTGGTTTACACTGCTGAGACAGCCTATTAGGCTGCACAAGCTGCCTACAGCAGCTGAGAGAATGGAATGGCCAGCCACACCAGCTGTGATTATACTGCTTTCTCTAGGCAGCACAGCTGAGCTGAAGTGTCAAGTAAGAGATTATTCTAGCATAGTAGGCTGTGTGATAAGACAATACCAAACCAATTACCTAATGCAATATATGCTGTTAAACTGGCTGTTGTGTCCTGGAAACACCATCCAACCTCACCCAGGAGAGGCTTCACTAAGGTGGATTTTACAGACTAAGAAAATTTGTCATGTCTGACAAAAGCAGACACTTCTCTCGTGTGCATTAGTACAAACTGTCTGGTATTTCTCTTCTTCCATCTGAATCCTGAATTTTACTTGATGCTCTAAGAACGTTTCTTTTTTCAGCATTTAGAAGAAAGTCTGATCACTTTCACAAGTAAGAGTATTAGCACTGATTCTATTAATCCAGCAGGAACTGCATTCAATTAATGTGCTTCTTATGGCAAGGTGGGGAGAGGCTGTTGCAGTTGCTTTTGCAGTTCTGGCTGTTCTCTGCCATTCTCCAAGGACAGACATGGAAGTAACACTGCTAAATGTAAGGTCTCAAGGGCTCTTGCATAACTTACGGCAGCTGGTGCTTTACCTGGAAGCAGAGTTCCCAATTCACTTTGACCGCACTAAAGTAACAGTTTAAGTTTAGCTGCTCTGTTTCAGTGCTGACCTTCTGTCATCCTCTCCACTTCCTCTCCCTATTCCATTCTTCCCCCGCACTGGCTCTTGCCCAGCTACACAAGAGGCAGTTTCAGGGAACTTGTGCTGAGCAGTGAGCTACTGACTTTTTGGATGGATTGTTTCAGCTCCCCCAATCAATTTATCAAGTGCTAGGAGAATGGAAAGGTGGCAAGGGGAAGACAGGACTAGACTGAATTAGAAAGATGAACAGCAATATACAGAAGCTCAGGAACTTCAACAGCACCCATTTAGATTCCCACAATGGGAACATTCCCATTACTAAGGACTAGTCAGAATGCACCACTTGAATTAAACGAAATTCATTACTAAGTTATTTCTTAAGTTACCAGAGAAACAGAATTTTTCAACATCAAAGCCCACTTCTATTTTCAACAGTTTTACTAAAACTACCTATCTTAAGTCTAAATGGCCAACTTAATTCTGCACACCACAAAAAGGTAATGACTGCTTTATTGCAATCCCCACTGAAGCCATCCCTTTCCTCCACTGAATTCTCATTATCTTAGTTCTCTTAACTGTGCAAGTCTTGTCTGATCCAGGAGAGTCTGCTTGTGGTTTAAAGAGTCATAGCCCCAGTTACAGGCAGATTTAAGTCACTTGAAGATTTCATACCTGAGAAACTCATTAATCCCTTGCTCACTGAATGATCCTTTCAGAAGGGCAAATTTCATCTTCCGAGCATTAACAGCTGCCATTGCTGGATACCCAAAGCCTCCAATCCCCAGAGAGCTCTCAAGATCTGACTGAGCACCTGCTTCTGTCCACAGCCACCTTGAGGAAAAGATGAAATAGAAAATTAATAATCAGGATAGGCACTACAATTATTTTCAAATCACACATATCCTGCAATCCTGCAGAGTTCAAGCAGGGCTCTGTATTGCCCTTGACACTTTCAAAGTCAGCAGGGAAAAGGAGGGTCCTGATCGTGAACCTTGCAACAGAAGAAAGCCCCCTCTCAGAAGCACCTCTAGGCCAGTCCCACCCACACAGCCACTGTAAGTTGAGTAAGAACAGCCACCAAACACAGTGCAGGGGAAGAACTGTGTTACCATCCTGCACAAACTGCTACACTTTAGCTGGTCCTAAGGAAGGTTTTTAAGTACTCAAGTCACAGATGGAAAGATTACAAAGTCCTGCCCAAATATCACTATAGAGGATTTCTAGCTAAGGACACTCAGTATTTGTTCCTCACTCAGGTCTCAGTTCCTCTAATGCTTAGCAAGTCCTCTAAGGAACCTCTGAAATGAGCCAATCTCAGCATTTTCCCCCAGGCTTTCATCCCATTTTTCTCCCTTTCACAGCATTCAGTGTGACAGAACAGCTCTCACTTTCCTGGTAAGTCCTGGAGATCCTAACCTGCACCTGAGAGAAGGAGGAAAGGCATAGCCTGCTGGCCTGTTTCTTTGACAGCATGAAACTGGTTAATAAACTGCAATTTACTTGTTTTTTTGAGAATTCAACAGTCACACTGGCAGACTAACTGACCAGCAGCGGACAGTAAAAGAAACCTCCCTAAAATACTTTAGTATTCAGGACAAGAGTAAAAGATGCTTAATCTCATTAATGCTTAGATATCACTTGTAAATGCAGAATTTGAGAGGTGGATGAAAATTTAAAAAAATTGGTTAAGGTCACAACATCCCCTTCTCCAGTAATTAGTGAAATATCAAGATATGCTACCCTGAACAAGGAACAACTCCTTTCTGTAGCTAATCGGGTATCATACAAATTTTATCCCGTTACCCCCAGAAATGCTCACTTCTTTTCCAAGACAACCAGTGAACAATGACACTTACCCCCACATTTTCTTTTTGTATTTTTCAGCCATTTTTAACATGACATCCAGGTAAGAATTTCTCCCTGAAGCTCCTGTTTGTTAGACAGAATTGGACAAGTTAAAAAACACAACTACACGCTTTAGGTGACAAATTCATACAAAAGTCTGCTTGCTTGTATGTGTACCTGTGTCAAGAATATGAGGCAGGACAGAAATGATGCAGAGCTGATGAGCATCACAGGTACTCTTCAGAACATCCTCACTAATTATCTAGACAAAAGCATTAGAAAGTCAATTACAGTAAGACTTGGTCCTTCGGTTGTGACTGCACTTCCCTCCAACAGCCTAATAACTCTATCCTACAAGGTAGTAAGTACTGAAACAACTTGACACAAGAGCTTACAAGTCTCTCCTACTTCAGTGGTCCCCAGCACAAGAGTAATTTACAAAGAGTTCACAAAGTCTTCTGTTGAGCTTTGGAGCAACAGGAAACTAAGCAGTACCAAATAAGGCTTACAGAAAGCACAGTCAGATGTCACTTCTTGCTCAAAATCACTATCCTTGCCCGGGGCTAGAAAGAGCAACCGCAGGCCTATGTAAATGCCTGTGAGCACAAGGAGAGCCAGCAGAGGCAGCCTTTGCTGTGGATAAGAATGTTCAAGCAACAGTAACAGCAACACTGGTTTTGTGGGATCTGTCTCAAAAGGGAATTGATCGAGTGACCTACACCAGTGGTCTCCAACCTTTGATTGTGCATCCCACCGGTAAATAAATTTCTAAGCATGGAGCCCCTGATATATATAAATCAACTATATGCATATGCACATACATCAACATGCATTGCTGTATTAATATTAGAAAGCATACAAAATAAAAAATTTAGAAGGGTAAGAAGATGAAATAAGCACCATTTAAAAATATCTTTAGGTTTATTAATAGTGCAAATGCTTTTTGTTTTTTTCCTTCCTACATCCCAATGGACTGTCTTGTGTGCACCTCACTTTAGAGACAAGTGATCACCATTTCAAATCTACCAACAGCAAGCTGAAAAAAGAAGTCGCCTTACAGAGGGTGGAGTTTTTTGAACAACAAGCAAAACTACTCATCATGCGTCTCCTAACAAACACTTTACAAATTACAAGGCCATGCCCTCTTATTGGAAGAAAAGAGGTGGGGCACAGAACCCAACTTTTTCACTCCTCAAGAGCAGATTCAGACCCCCTGGCACCATCCTGTCAATGCCTTCACTGTATCAATTCTGATAGCCCTCCAGACAACAACAAATTTACAGTAGAAATGAACATTCAGCTTTTTGTTATTTAAGACTTGTCATCCTTCACTTTCTGGGGCAAAACGGTGCACAAACACCACACTTAGGCAGTTTTATTTAGAGTTCATATAGACCTGTAAAAACTGCTGCCAAGAGTATGATAGAAAAGCAGTTTGAGAAAATGATGTAGAGGTACCTCCAGGAGCTCAGGTGGTGGTGCATTATCAGAAAACAGATCCAGAGCACGAGCAATGATGTCAGATCTAGTTCTCCCACCATCATAATCAACAGGGTCTTCTCCTTTCTGGAAGATTTTAATGGTGGGAAATCCACGAATCTGCAAGACAAGTTTAACCCATCAGCTCAAATAAACCTGAATATTTATGGTGGAAATTATCTGCTTGTCTGATGTGTTCTAGATTAAGAGCAAGGGAAGAGATTCAACACCTTTGTGTATCAAGTCTCATATGTTCTGACTGAACTTGAATTTTGTAGCTTCCTACCTTTGCAACCATTCAAAACAAGGGTAATGTACGCTATAACCCTGCTTTGGGGTTTTGGCCTGATGAACCAGCAAAGGTTTCATCTCAATTTAGATGCACCAAGCAATGCAGGTGTAAGTACCATGAGGACTATCTTTACACTTCATATCTATTAGACATTAATTTCCTGATTCGTCTGTGGGGGAACAATACTGTGCCTATATGGCAACAAGTGGACTGTATGCTCCTTCTGCTACACTTCCAGTAAATCTTGCTCAATGTTTCCCTTCACTGTCAGTCATGTGCACTTAGAGGGAAACTACACAACACACTGTAAGCTCCGTGGACTGTACTACAAATCCGAGTATCTGCTCTCTTTTGGCAAGCAACACACCTCATCTGGCCAGCTGATATTGTCTGAGTGATCCCTGATAACTGGCTGCAAGGGTTCCAGAGATGCCCAACCAGCCTACAGTCTGAAGAGAGAGACCTCTTACTCCAGATGATACAGGTACACAAGGTCTTATGGAAATAAACAGCCTTTCTCCTCAGCAATATCCAAGTTAATTCTTTTCCTCTCTCTTCATTGATTTATATTGTTACTGACATTCATGAATTATTTGTGGGAAAAAAACTGAATGTGTCACTTATTTTTAGCACAAAACATTTAAGTAGTACCAGATTAAGGAACAGTTCAGTAAGGATTGAAGAGAAATCTGACTTGGTAGAGATGGAAAGGCAATTGTAACCACTGCAAAGCACACTCACCCCATATCGGCTTGCCAGCATCTGATTGACTGTTGCATCTACTGCAGCCAGCTTTACTTTTCCTTTTGTTTGATCCTTCACCTCAGTGGCAGCAGCTGCCCATTCTGGCTCCAGGCTGAAAAACAGAGAGTACAAGTGTCCTAAGCTCTCTCAGAGCTAGCAAAAGTACACCACACTTCAACATTATGTAGCATGTTTTACTCAAGAAAAAAATTCTCTTGCTGAGAATGACAGCTAAGAGGGTTATCCAAACAAGACTGATGTCCTGCATCTGAAGGAATGAAAAGTTTAATATAGCTTCTGGATCTTATTTCTACTGATAACTGGGAATTTTACTGCTAAAGATTGCAGCCAGAGCAGCACCAAGGGGCCCTGAGCAGAAGCCCACACATTTTTGTTAGATCACCTCACAAAAAACCTCATTTCTGGTATACCAGAGATGCAAGGTCTCTTTTAGGGGATTAAGGGTGTTACACAAAACAGGCACTAACAGGAACTGAATTGTTGAAGAAAAACCTCATTTACTTTTTGCAGTGCCCACACCATGGGGCATAAAACTCCACCATCCACACATCATCACTATTTATGACATTCTTATCAAAGCTGTCATCAGTCAGCTCAATCACATCCTTCTTATCTCCACCTCCGCTCTGCCGGCTCTGTAAGAAACAAACAGACCCTCGTGTAAGAAGTAACCAAAACTGGTCTCCCACACAGGCCAACTCCTGTGTGTCACATTGCACCAAATTATCTTTATTTGAGCAAGATACAAAACAGGCAGTGTTAGGTCATACAACTTTCCCTTTTTAAAACTGACAGTACACACAGCCTACTCCCCACAGCACTTTCAAAACACAGCAAATGAACCTTCTCTTGAAAAAGGAGAAATCAGGTCAAAATGACCACCAAGAAGATGTGGGAACACTTTCTCAGTTCTTCATGCTCTGATCTGTCCATGAACAAAGTGCTCTCCAACCCCTACCTCTATCTCTAGATAGACTTGGTTCTAACCAAGTTCTGGTTTCCAGGCAAAACAAACATGGGGGAGCATGATACACACTACAGGGTAAAGTCCACCCAGGTCTTCTATCTGGCCACCCTGAGGATGTCAGACTGTACCCTGCACCATGATTTAGAAAGAGTAGTAGGACCCAGAAGCTTTTCAATTTACCTTCAGGGAGAAATCCAGCAAGCCAACTTCAGAAAAACACTACCAAATTAAAAAACCTTAATCAGTCTAACTTAGACTAGGACTAGGCAAATGGTACCTCCACCACCTGGAGAATAGCGCTAACAGGAACCCCAAAGTTCAAAAGGAGATGCACCTGGGGAGTAACAGCCCCATACACCAGCACACACTCAGAACTGATTAACTGGAAAGCAACTTTTCAAAGAGGAACATGAGTGTCCTGGTGGACAAGCTGAACATGAGCCAGCACTGTAACCCTGTGGCAAAGGTGTCCAACAGCCTCCTGAGCTGCACTAGGCAGAGTTGCCAGCAGGTCTGAGGAGGGAATCTTTTCCTCTGCTCAGCACAATGTGGAACACCTGGAGTGCTGGGTCTACTTCTGGGCTCCGCCACAGAACAGGCATGGACACACTGGAGGAAGTCCAGCCAGAGCTGATTAAGGGCTTTAAGCATCTGACATCTGACGAGAGGGTGAAGGAGAGCAAAGAAAACAAAGGCAGGCTCTTCTCTGCAACAAGAGACAAAAGGGATGAAGTTGAAATTAAAGAAATACCATTCTATGATTCCATAACCTAAAACATAAGAGAAAGGATTTCTACTGTGAGCATGGTCAAACATTGGAACAATTTCCCCGGAAAATGCAGTCCATTTGGAGTCTCAGTTCTTGGAGACACACAACTTTAAGGAACACAGGCCTGAGCAATCTGCTCCAGCTGGCCCTGCACTGGGCAGGGTGCCTGGACTAGATAAAACTCCAGACATCCCTTCCAATTCTGTGACTGAGTTGGAAGCTTTGATCTCCTGTACAAGACAGTCTCCAGTTGAAAAACAAACACATTTTCCCTCAAATACCTGTTTTCCAGAACTGTATCCTCCACTTCTGCCACTAAGACGTTCTTTCACCAGGGACCGAAGAGCATTCAGAGCAGCATCGACAATAGCATCACTTGTCCTGCCACCTGCAGTGCAGAAAAATAGGTGATCAAACCATCAAAAGGCCAGTTTAAGGTGTGCTCCGAACTTAATTACAAACTTAATCCTCCCTCACCCTAATGACCTATCAGGAAAAGCAGGACTGGGCTATGAGCGATACAATACTAGTGGTGGGACATCTGACTTAAACACAAGCAGCAGGACTGACTTCACTACACCTTTTCATTACCTGGCTTTTCTGAGGAGGGGTGACTCTACAGCAAGCTCCAAATAAACAGGAAGAAAGGAATAATTCCTTCAAATTGCCTATCAAGCACCAACTATGAACTGCAGGTGGGACTGTTAGACAATGCTAAGACATACACAATTTGGTCAAACCACTCCCACACATCTGTCTCTCAGTTACTGCAAGAACTAGACAGGAAGGAAACACCACACAACACAGCTACCATAATTACTGCATTCAGGGAAGTTTTTAGGCATGCAACATTTAAAAGATCATCACATTTACCCTGATAATCCTCTGCTTTGTTTTTGTTGGCTCCAAATATCTTGATAGTAGGAAACCCTCTGACTCCATACTGTCCACCCAAGGACTGATGTTTATCTGCATCTACTGCACCCACTTTCACTACACCCTGCAGAAACAAAACAAAAAGTGACACCTAAGACTTCTACAGTGATTTAATACCTTTTATACTCTCTGCTGGGGGCACAAGGGAAACAGGGAAGAGAGAGCGACAGTTACTAGGACAGCAACAGAATAGTCAACAGAAGAGAGGTATTTCCCCCCACGAGCATACAGAACACTATAAATGTCCACTTCTTCCTTCAGTGTGACAAAATAAATTTTAAATTGTTTGGGCCATTATTTAGTTGGGTTTTTTTGTTTGGGTTTCTTAGAAGGAGAATATATATATATATTTTACATAGGCAAGAGTTCAGCTAATCATGACATGACTAATTTTTCTATAATTAAAAAAACAGTCAACACCAATGGTTTACAAAGCTGTTTTCAGTCCTAGAGAACAGTAAATGGGAATTCACAGGGACACAACTGACTTTCTTCCTCTACAATTCAATGGCTTCTTTTAAAAAGAATACAACAAACCAAACCAAGCAAAAATCCTGGATTTCAAGTTTTCAAGTGCCTGAATAACACTCCTCTGGCTAGACAAGTATGATTAAAGTGATAATGGTTTTAAGGACCAAACCCCTCCATGTTCCCAATCCAGATGTCAAACAGCCAAACTCTCTTCAATCCACTTCCACAAGCACATTTGAAAGCCTAAACTTACTTTTAAAGCTGTTGCTGCTTTCTTCCACTCAGGGGTTAGCCTTTGACAATGACCACACCTTTTAGAAAAAAAAAACCAAAAAATGGTAAATGTCATTCAGATCTGACAACTATTTCACAGTCATTCACAGCAAACTGTAGGAGACTGAGGATTTACTCATGAAGAGAAGAGACTACACCACAAGATCACATCATCGCTCAGGCTTCTGAAGAAAAACCTCCACATTATATAGACCGCAGCAACACTAGAAGAGGCACAGCAAGGCTTCCCCTAAACCCCTCAGCCCAGACACAGTCCAGCTGTTGCAACAAAAGGCCACTTTCTTCAGAATGTGGAGCTTTGGATGGCAGTATCACAGAGGATTTGTACAATGACGGAATATATATATATCACCAGAATTTAAATGGAATAGACTCCGTACTCTGGACCTGAGCAGAACAGGAGACAAAGAGAGATGCTAAATTAAGATGCACAAAGCCAGTATTTTTCAATGGAAATTGGAAATTTTAAGTGTGATATCAGATCTGTGCTCTCACATCAGAATTACGCTCAGAAACACAGAAGTGAGAGACCTTCTCATTTACCTACTGCACTTTAATCAGTCATTTTAATACTAATTTAACCAGAAAAATTGAAGTAGAAAAATGGCATATAAGATTTTGCTAGCAGACCCTATTTGCCAAATTGAAATGCCAATTCCTGCCTTTTTCCCCCATGAAAATATTTAAAACAGGAATCACAGGTACAGCTATTTTGCCAGTCATGTGACCATCAAAATGACAACTGTGCTGTCAACAGCTGAATGAAACCTTGAGCTGATCAGCAGCAGATTCCTGTGCTGCTCCTCTGTGATTAGAGCAAGCAAGTACACAGCTGCAGTTCTTACCATGGGGCATAGAACTCCACGAGCCACAGGCTCTCGCTTTGGATGACCTCCTTGTTGAAATTAGTTGGTGTGAGCTCTATCACATCATCACTGGCTGAATATAAACCATTAACTGCCAGGAACAAAGTGCAGCTCACTGTGCCTACAATGAAAAGCAAAGACATCAGCACTCCTGTTGAACATCCATGCCTCTCCTGTTGCCACGGCTAAATCTCCCCACTCTTTGCAAATCAGCAGTGGTGGGAAGGGATTCCAGTTAGACCAGATAAAAAAGGAAGTTAAGGCAAGATAGATGCTCTCCCTCCTCACTTAAAACATGATTCCATAGGATCACATAAAATAGGGTCTGTGCCTAAAGCTAGCTTGAGTTATGCCACTCCTGTTACGGCTCTATAGAGAGACTTGTGTCAAAGCTCCTACCCTAACTTTTGCTGGTACCAGACCACCAGAACTTCTCCAGGGATCCCCACAATCAGCTATGTTTTCTTCCAGTTCTCATAGAAACTCCTAAGCCAATTGTTCAAACCTCTTGCACAGCAGGCACTCAAACACATCTTTTATAGGATCACATCATGCAGGACTGTCCCAACTAGGTTTGGCACAGTTACACTGATTTTAGGACAAGCACTTGATGCACTGGTAGTGCATCGTTCTTGCTCATGAGGATCTTAGTCTACCATTGATTTATCTCTTTAGCATAAAGAGATAAATCAGTGGAGAATAACAGCTAAATCTCTCTGGTTAATAACTCAAGCACTCTGAGAATGCTAAAAAAATAACATTAAAAGATAGAAGGAAATTGCTTTCTCTTATAGCTTTGTACTTCTGATAATTTCTGGAAGTTATTATTGCTTCAGACTTTGTACATAAAATCTCATAATCCTTCCTTCTACCTAGTCAGGGAGATTGAGAGATGACTTGATGAGAGATGACAAGCATCTGTGTAACAAAAACCACCCAACAAAAGACTTTTCTTAATCCACTAAAGACTGGAGGGAGCAAGAGCTCAGACACCCAGGTTAGAACCAGACAAAAAATAGCTTTACTGCAAGTGGTTAACTTGAATGGGAAGCTGCACAGTCTCTCTCAAGACTCAACATGAGAGAAAAACAGGTCAACGATGCAGAAATGCTACAGCACATGGTATACAGATTGCACAGCATCACCTACACTTTATCAGTCCCACACAATTAAAGCTGGTTTCATTACCCCTATTCTGTAGGTGAGTGAAGATGACAGAAGTAAAATCTTCCACATTACTCAAGCAGAGATCAGGACTGAAATGCCACACTACAACCCAGTGCCCTATCCACTGCACCACTACCCCATCCTAATGGTTTCTTCTAGAACGAGGACTCAACCCTTTTCTTCTGGGGTGATCAAAATCGGTTTCCACCATCAGATGTACGAGTTAGATTGGCTCTGTCTCTTCAGGACGCCCATACACAAGCTGCACTTCATCAGCATTGATCAACTGACTTCGAGGAGATCCATGGCTGTCACAGCATGTTACGGTGACCTACAGAAGCAGCTGCTGCTGGGGTAGAGTAAGAAAGTAAGGATGGAAAAAGTTCCTTGAATGTTACAGTCACTCTCAAGAGAAAAAATCTCCTCTAGACAGAATAAGACCATTAAATTGAAATCAGCATATTCTGGCTTCACCTTTTAGGCGATCTCTGGCAGAATACATTCAGAAGATGAAATTCACTCAGCCATTTCTGTCCCTTCAAAGAGAGAAGTTCTAGCTTATACAAATACATCTGCTAAAGAGAACTCCCAAAAGAAAGTACATGGTGAAATTCACCTAGTCACCTATCACTGCATTTTTTTAAAACTATGAGTCATGAACTGGTGGCATAACTTTCTACAGTGAAACATTCAAGGTTTAATTCAACTTCAGCAAAGGAAAAGATCATTTTCCTGCAAGCATCTACGACAGATAAATGCAAATCTGACCTTATTATTAAGGAAAAAACAAATAGATAATCTGATTTCAAAAGCTGTTTTCTAATGTAAGCAAATCACATAGACAGAAGCATGGATAAACCAGCTAAGGCAGCTCCACGCTGGTATTACTAGTCCTAATTGAACCGTAAAGTTGCAAGTCTGGAGATCTATTTAAAAAAGCTTTTGTCACGGGATGATGATAATGATGCTGCGAACTTCCTCCTACAAATACCCCGTCCTGCAGCAGTGCTCGATGTGCCGGAGCTCACGCATCCCTGCACACGTGCGCTCGGCGAGCCACGGCCTGGGGCAGAACTCCCGACACCTTCGGCGTTTCCATCGAGGGGCCCGAGTGGGAATCGTTTACCAATTCCTCCGGCACACAAGAGGCAGCAGCAGGGGCAGAGGAACACCAGCTCCCCTCGGACTCCTCCGTTTGACCTCGGTCACTGCTCTCTTGCTGCCCTCAAAGCACCAGATCGCAAGGCAGGGCAGCCAGGCACGCACAACACCGCCGCTTACTCAAATCAAAGAGGGTCTTTTAGTAGGGTGAGAGATAACCACGGTTTTCTTTTCTTTTCTTTTTTTGCTGCTGGGATCTTTAGGACCTTAGAATCTCTCTACTTGTGCTTCGCTAACCCACCGAGCAATGCCCGCCCCCGCGGCACAGACCGGCCACAGCCGAGCCGCGACTCCGAGCACTGCCCCCACAGAATCCATGGGGTTGGGAAAGACCTCTGAGATCCAGTCCAGCCCATGACCGATCACCCCCTTGTCAACCAGACCACGGCACTGCGTGCTACCTCCAGTCCTCCCTTAAACACTTTCAGGGACGGTGACTCCACCACCGCCCCGGGCAGCCTGTTGTAATATCTGATCACCCTTTTTGTGAAGAAATTCCTCCTAATGTCCAATCTAAACCTCCCCTGCTGCAGCTTAAGTCTATATCCTCTAGTCCAGACAAGCTGTCTGGGAGAAGAGGGCGATTCCCACCTTTCAGAAGGCTCTCCGCTCCGCCCGCCGCCCAGCAGAGCGGCCGCACGGCCCCGGGCCCCGATCCCCCCCGCCACGACGGGGCCCGCAAAACCGGGGAAAGCGAAGCCGCGTCCCGCCGTGTCCCACCGCCTCCTCAGACCTTCCCCCGGGCCCTCACGGCTCCTACCCCACCACAGCCGGCCCGCGCCGCACACCCCCATGGCTGCCCCGCTCCCTCGGCCGCTGCCGCCGCCGCCACGGCCTGCGCGCCGCGCCCCGCCCCGCCCGCG
>NW_024581116.1:12706979-12721115 GCF_017639235.1 Corvus kubaryi | reverse complement strand
TGGAGGGCGGCCGCGCCAGCCGCTGCGGCGCGCGGGGGGCTGGGGAGGCGCTGAGGGGCGGAGGCGGGAGGCGGTGACGGATGGGAGGGGCTGCAGTCTCGGAGCTGTCGGGGCCAGGAGCGTGGTGTAGGTGGCCCTGGCGAGCGCTGGTGCCCCGGGGAACGCACCCTCAGTCTGCTTCTAGCAGTTTCCGAGGATCCTGCCCTGTCCAGAGCGCCCCCAGCCGCTCCTGCCTCAGCGCTGGCGGGTGCCCGGGCCTGAGCCAGAACCCGCGCAGGCCTTCAGGGGGAAGGAAGGCAGGCCAGGGATTTATCCTGTTTGGTGGCCGAGCTGCTTTGCTACTGCCTCTATGACAACCAAGGCAGGCATCTAGATTTGAAAAAAAAATATATTTTCTAGTCGCAAGCTTTCCCGTAGAAATTAGGCCGGCTGAGTCTGCTGCAGTCCGGGCAAATACAGGCAGGGGGAGGGGACTGGTGCATGCTGATAAAAGGGCTGTTAAACCTCGAATAACCTGCTTGCATTCGACAGACGCTTAGAAAGTTTAGGTCCAGCAGCACAGCACGTAGGTGGCTCTTTTATGCGAAAATTCAGCATCCCAGTTCAAAAATACTGGAAACAACTGATTTGAAAAGCTGGTATTCCGCCCCCCTCCCCCAAAGATTGCACATTGCAGGTGGGCCCTAGGGCTTGGGGCTATATGTAGGGCACAGATCCAGACAAAGGCTTTTGCAGAGCTATTATTACTCTATTAAGTAAGCTGTCAATTTTGTAGTGTAGTAATAGTAGCTGAACTTGACGTATCTGAAGTTGGCTAAATTTTACCCCCATCCACAGCCCCACTGCTCCATGCTCACAAAAGAGCACTTTTCAGAATGGTTCAGTCCTGCTTTTCGAGAGAATGAAATTGTTGGCACAGTAAGAAAAGACAGCCGTTTTCACCCTCAAGTTGTTTCAGAAATGAGGACACAGAGATGCATGGAATAAACATTTTAATCATAATGGCTACAAAATACTGATGTCTTGGCATTTCCATCCGTAAAAGGGCAGGCTGCTGAGCAGACAGGTTCAGGTCTGCGGCACTTCCTAAATCTTAAGATAAAACATGTCTATTATTTTACTGATTCCTAAAGCAAACAGGAGCTGCTTTGCAGACCAGTGAGTATTTCTCCAAAGTGTCTCTTACATTCCACTGGTATGGCGAAAAAACTGAACATGAGATGTCAGGGGCACTATTGAGCACTTAGCATGACGTTAGCTCCAGGTAAAATTCTCAAACCCAGAAATCATTAAAGAATCATTTAATGGCGTGTATATTAGCAGAGAAAATTGAGAATTGGGTGCGAGGGGAGAGAATGGCTAATAGAAGGATCTGCGTAGGGATAAGTGTGATTTCTTTTTCACGGTTGTCTGCTGCAGTAAGTTGAATGGTTGTGTTTAACATTTCTATAGCACCGAGAAACATGTGTTAAAGTACTTACTGCCCAATAAGAGCCTTTTAAGACAAGAGTTTTACGGACTCGTCAGATTCCTTGTGAGTTTCTGCAGGAAACGGTTCTACAGGAACAGTTCAACATTTTTATGTGTGTTCTGGAAATACACATAAGATAGTGCCGATAAAACCTGCCCCATGACAAATATTAGTCGAGTGATAAATAACGATGAAAACAGGGAAACAATACAGGTTATGTGATAAATGAGCTGCCTTCCGACAGAATGCATTAAGGGTGGTAATGAGCTCGCATGGGGCTTTACTATCTCAGTGAAGACAGTCACGCAAGAGATTTAGATGCTGTTTCTCCATTGCCACATCTACTTTGATGTATTAGTGGCAAAAAGTCTCATGTGACTCATGGCTACATACAAAGGGGAATAGCAGAAAGATATTTTGTCTGCAAACATTAATGAGACAAGTTATTGAGTCTACATTTAAAGACCCATAGATATTTGCAGGGACAGGATTAAAAGGGACTTTGCAGATTTCCAAGGTCAGGAGGCTGATGAGCAGACATCATTCCATGTATGAGCCTGTGCCACCTCATGCACCCCCTGTGCAGGGGAGCCAGCTGACACCAAACCTGGAATCGATTACCCGAGAAAGGAAATGCTGAGTTTAAAGAACACTTGCACAGGACACTGAGATAAACAATGTTATAAATGTGAGAAATAATCTTGTATTCCAGGGATCTTGCCTGGTTCCTGCTTTTGCAGATGAGTATAAGAAGTGTAACACAGAGGCATTCTGACTTGGCAAGTTCTGGTTGCTTTCTGACTTCCAAACTGAGATGGGGCTGAGTGTTTCTGTAGTGCAGTTCACAGTAAAACAAGCTTTGCCTGAAGGAACATTTTTCATTTGTGTTATTAACATGCATTTAATTTTAGTCACTAGTAGTTACCAAAAGGCTGGAATCAGCTATCTGTCCTCTTCTGTTTTTTAAATGGAGCAATCAACTATTCAAATCCAGGCCTTTCTCTCCCAATTCTTTATTATCATGGTCATTCAAGTTCCCAGGGGGACCTATCATTCCACTTCTTTGTATCATAATTTATTTGGGATTAGCCTCTTTCACAGCCATTTTGTCATCACTTCTGGACTCTCAAAATGGCATTGAAAACCCAGTAGTTTTAGAGGTACCCAGTCTGACCTGATCACGCAGTCACAGTTCGGATTGTAGCAGTATGAGGTTTATTCTTTATGCATGACAACAGAAGGTATCACATTTTCCAGATGCCTGCTTTGTTAGGTTATATCCTGATAGCAAACAAGATGGGTAACAATGACACACCCTGATGCAGAAAGTCACCTGCCATTCATCTGGGCCACGTGAGACAGCAAGATTGCAAGATGCATCAGAAGGATTTCTAGTGGCATTTTCTAGAATATTGTTTGATGCAGGATACCTGTTAGAGGTCCCTCCCTTGATCTGTGAAGCCTCTGTTGTCCTGGGATCTGAGGATGCACCCACTCCTTCAAAATAGCAGCAGGTACTAGCTTTTTTAGTACTTCTAATGTTAATAGCTGCCAAACCAGTTTTACTGTTGCCCATGAAGAAGTTTGGGAGGAGTGGTCATTGCTGATGGAGGTGTTACTAGTCTGACCCCATTTCATTCTGGTGCTGCTGGAAGCAGTGACAGCAGGAATGTTGGGACACCCAGCTGACAGCTCATGGCTTTGTATTCAGCAGTTAATTTTCATCTATCTCAATTCCCTGAAACATCTGCACAAGGGAAGGGGCAGGTTCAGAGGCAAGAGTCTGGCAGGACCCCAATAGTTCTGACTTCTAGTAACTTAAGTTACCATAGACTGAACCCTGAGATTTCAGTGGCAAAAGGAAAACAGTCAATAAGGATCTGGTTTATTGAGGATGCCTCTGTGCTGATTGGAACCTGTGAGCAGCAAGGGAATGGATGATGCAGGAGGAGATGTCTCAGATAGCAGTATATCAGAGAGGGTTGCAAGCATGGGCATCCAGTTTAGAAGCATGAAAACCTTTCAAATTCAGTTAATTACGCGAGAGAGAGAGTTCCCAAAATTTGTCCCAAAGAGTACATAATGACAGTGCTTCCTGTGCTTGCAGTTCCAAAGAGGGAATAGGAACAGAATGGAAAAAGAGATTCTTGTTTTGCTGAAAAAAAGAGTTGCTTCTGGGTCCATTTCCCTCTTTTCTTCAACTTCATCAAGCAATTTGCAAGGACAGCAAGTCTCAAACCTTCTAGCTTGAAGTATCTAACAAGGCTTGGCAATGCAGAAATAGCATTTTCAGCAGCTAAATAAAATCCTTAGCTTCTTCTGACAGATCTACCAGAATATTCTGCATTAAAAGAAAAAATTACACAAAACCATTTCAACTAAACCAATAAGATTTTCAGGAAGTAACATCATGCTTGGTGCAGAGGACTGTTTTGCAGTCCAGAGGATCCTTTAGGAGTATCTCTAGTTGAGCCTCACTTCTGTGCTAAACAGAAGTACAGTCTCTTCATGAGTCTCAGGGCTGACTAGGTCATGTGTAGTTGTATGGCAGGCCACACTGTCTGTCACTTTGGAAGTCACCTTGGGATTGTCAAGAAAATACAAGTATAGTGGATACCTAATGTTATGGAAGTCCAGTAAGTGTCTTGACATTTTTCAGTTTAATGGCTGCCTTGTTGTATTGTGTATTGTGCCCAGGAGAAAAATCTGTTGTAATAAAGTATGCGTAGCTGTCTTTCATTAAGAAAAATAGGTTTGACTTGAATATATGACATATAGGCTGACCTGTTGTATAGAAATCCTTGGAAGTCATGGCTTGAATGAATGCCCGTGAGCACAGATTGTTCTCCTTGGTGAGGAGAGCCTCCTCAGAGCCTCCTCAGCTTAAGTTCCCACTATGCCTTGAGAAAGGACCAGGGGAAATGTTCCAACCAAGGAAAATTCCAGCCAGGAGAATTCTGGTTACATGATGCAAAAAACATTTTTCATTTTGAGAGTGACTGAGCATTGGCACACAAAGATTTTGGAATCTTCATCCCTAGAGATATTAAAACCGTGAGCACCCAGACTTAGCTTTGGCTCTAAGATCACCTTCAGTGGTCCTTACTAACTCTCTGAAGGCCCTTCTCTGCCATCTGCCCTGTACAGTGAACACAGCATTGCTAGCATAGTCAATGCTTTTTTTTTCATGACAAACTATTTCTGTGCAAGGCCTTGTGCTGAGGTCAGCTTTTACTGCACAAGCTTGATAGCTCTGTGTAGTGCTACACATCAAATCACTGTAACTCTGCTAGACAAGCCCTGCATGTATTTGCAGCATCTGTATGGCCACTTAACATCTCTGCTTGAGAAAGTCAAAGCATCAGCCCCTTGAAAATCTAAGAGCCAGCACCACAGACCTAATATTCCTGTCAGATTGCATTAGAGGAACTGTAAATAAGTTTAAAACCAGTCAAATGATTTCTAGTTGTTCCTGAAAGGCTGAAGCTGTATGATCTTGTTACAAATATGTATTTCTGCAAAAATCAGTGTTTTCAGACATCTCATGAGTCCAGCTCAGCTTCCCCTCTTGGTGTCTTGCTTTACTAAGTCATTGAATATAGAAACCTTCCTCCTTTAGCTGCTCTGGACTGTACTGGTTCTCTTCTACTCCTGAGCAGGAGAGTTTGCCTTCAGCTCTGATTAGCACATCTTATAAGGCCAGCCTGGGTTTTCCTGTGTTTTAGTGAAGCTTTCAGAAGTGTTGATTTTAAAGGATATTTGAGAAGTGGTGGAACAAGACTAAGAGAGCAGATATTGAGGGAGTTGAAAAATACAGCAGTGTGTGTACACCAAAGGAAACTGGAAAAAGATGGGAAAAATACCAAGAGTGGCAGTGAAGGGGTATATTTATTAGGTGTTATAGATGTAGATCTCTGCTAGTTTGTTTGTGTCAGGTTGGTGGAAGCAAGTCTGGTTGGAACGAGGAGCCTGCACATCCAGTCAGCTCTAGTGGTACCTGCATCCCGGGGGATGCTGGCTGATGGGACAGGGTTCTGCTCTGTCCTGCTCCTCTCCTTTCACCTTGGTCAATCTAGGATGGCAGTGCGCTGCACTGGAGTATTTGCACACAATGGCAAGCAGATTTTTCTTCCAAGGTACACTATAGGTGATTCTTTGGCCTGATTTCATATTGCTGTTTTATTTCTTCAAATGCTTATTTAGCTTTCATTAAGGAATTGATTATTTTGGGGATGAGGTTGGAAAAAAGCTTGTGTAGGGCAGTTAGGCAGATACCACCAGCCTTGTTTGCTTTTCTGTAGTTTCTTAGCCTGAGTTGCTGTCTTGGTTTGAAAGACAGGTGTCTGCTAAGGAAGGCAGGAGCCTCCCTTGGAATGGCAGATGCAACCCCCCCTTCCCTCCGAGTTATTATAATTTTGAAATCAAGGGGCTTTTAGACAAAGATGTGGGAAAATAGGAATAACAGTTCTTTACTATTATATATATAACCAGTCAAACAAACAGCAATAACTATGGCAGTAACAGCAGACAGAACCACAAACCCAGTCCCAGCCTCCCTCGGCTGTCGGGCCCTTTCCCCTCGGGTGCAGTTCCGCTCGCAGCCGGCAGGGGCGCTGGCGGCTCCCGGTGAGCAGGGCAGGTGCGATGGTTCCCCCGCGGCTGCAGGGGGCGCTCCGGAGCGAGCTCGGGGAGCACGCGGCACCGGTGCCCTGGGATCCGGGAAAGGGATGGGACAAAGGAGCTTCACAAACCCCTGGGCAGCCGATCCCGGTGTCCGGCCGGACCCTCAGGAACAGCAGGCTGGAACGGCAGGGACGAGCACAAATCCCAGATGGCAGAGGAGATGTATCCAAACGGGGAATCCCCTGGAGGTCTGGGCAGGCAGGACGAGTAGGGCTAAAACGTAGCAAAGGCTCAAAGCAATGGCGGGGGCAGGGCGGCCACGGCCCAGCTCCCAGCGGGGTAGGGAAGGCGGGCTTGGGATCCCGGGGTTTCTCTGGCAGAAGGAAAAGCAGCCGACGAAACAGCCTCCCTCTCCATCCAAAACGCCGGGGACCGACTGACCTCACACCCAGGTGAAACAAAAGAGTAGCCAGATGCACCCCACCTTCAGTGGCTAGGTCTTTGTTTTTCTTAAATACCCAGCAATTTGTCCCCCTAGCAACATGTATGGGGAAAATTCCTTTAAAAGAAAAAAAACCCAGGAGAGCTCCTAGAACCCCAACAGTTGCTAATGGACAACATAAGTTCCCTCATTAGCTGAATAATATATAAGCTTGCCTTTATTTGCACCCCAACAAAAAATTGGAACTGCTTTGCTAAAAAAATCCCAGCAGTAAACTGAAATTATTTTAGAGAAGGGCATCAAGGTGGCAGAGTTTTAGAAAGAAATGGAATGACCTATTTCCTAGGTAATGAATAAACAATGACAATAGATGACAAATACCTGTATAGTACAAATATCCATGTGATCAAAGAAGTTTCTTTGTGGAGTATGTGGAAGCAGGTGAAAGAGAAGTGGGAAGAAATTAAGGATGAGTTCATGAAAGCTGTTTGTTGGAAGAGCTGTTGAGAATGGCCAAGTCTAGGGGTTACCCCTCATGCCAGGGGGTTTCTCTGCAGGGGAGAGGGACACAGAAAGACAGACCTCTGATTTCCCCTGCCCTTTAGGTTTTGTATTTTATAGTTTACAGTTTAGCTTTTATAGCCCTACAGTTTTTATATTCCCCTGTCTCAGCACTGGTGGGGGCATTGCCCTAATGAATCAAGAATTATTGCTGCCAGGTATCAGCTGGTGATAACCACTAGATGCCACTGTGCCATTTCTCTGTGCAAGACTACGTGCCCTTTGCAGACCTGAGCACAGTATGTTCCTTTCAGTGGCAGCTCTGATGCCTTTAGCTCATGGGGATCTCAGCAGAACATTTGGAAATGTGTGTGAGTGGCTTTGCGTGCATGTAGTCCAACAGAGACTTATGACAGCAGTGACTGAGAGGACAGCAGGAAAGGTTATTCGTCACTGAGGTAATGCTAGCAGGACTAGTTCTTATACAAGAGAAAGCAGCAGCGGCCATTACTCTATAAGAAGTTTGCAATATTTTTCTATAAGCTCCTCTTGCTCTGCCTGAGTTGCCACTTGCCTGTGACTGTGAGCTTGGGGGCAGTCAGTAAAACCTGAATTCAGGACTAGCAAATAGGGACACAAACACACAAGAGCTTTGTAATGCACCTAAACATGATTAAAACAAACAAAAACCCCTATAGATGACACCTTCTACTGTGTTGTAACAAATTGTCACCTAATCAATATTGCTTCATGTTGCTTCCTTTATGACATTATCTTCTAGTGATGTTACAAGTGCTGTTTTATGCAGCCTCTTTAATCACTATTAAATAAAAAAAATTTAGTGAGGTTTAGAAAGTTCTGGTGAGAATAAACCACACCACCTCTAAGCTAAGAGCTTCCTCTGGGCTAAATATTCCTTAGAGAAAATTTAGGGCATTAGCCCTTAGTTT
Organism: Corvus kubaryi; assembly: GCF_017639235.1. Lineage (NCBI taxonomy): Eukaryota > Metazoa > Chordata > Aves > Passeriformes > Corvidae > Corvus > Corvus kubaryi. Next base: position 12,713,128 of record NW_024581116.1, on the reverse strand, counting down.
GCTTTGGAATATACTTTCCTGTCTCCCTACAGCTGAAGTTTTGTGCTGGCGTTTTCTCTTAACCTGTCCATAGGCCTAATCCTAGAGTGTCCCTTGGACAGGATTGCCAAAACCTTCTCCCAGTTATACCATGTCCAAAGAGGGTACTTTTTGCAGTCCTTTCTGTCATCTTCCAGCCCTGCTCCTGCTGTTGTCTGTGGCTCTCAGATCTAGTCCTGACCCAAGAAAGAAGCTAAGCTGTAGGCCAGAGATCCTTCCCAATCAGAATTCTTTGGATATGAGCTCTGGTAATGGCACTGCTTTACTTCAGTGTTGGGTTGAGAGAAAGCCCAGAGCTCCAGGAACAGGGCTGATGGCACTCTTCCAAAGTGGCTTCTGGCATCAACCTTTAATTTACTTGGAAAGACACCTTCCAGCCTTTTAACAGCTGTAGTTTCATCTTTTGTCTCTGTACTGAACTGTAATCCTTGGCTGGACCTTAGACAAGGTGCCCAAGCCTTTCCTCCAGCTATACAGTCTCCACAGGATAGACCTTTCTACAGCTCCAAGCTTTCTTTGGCAGCCCCTTTCCAGCTCCACCCCAGCTGCATCTCTGGGATGTCTTGGTATCTCAGCACCCAAAACTAGGCTGAGCCACTAGCCAGAGATCACTTAGATATGGGGATGAAATCAGCATCTCTATTTCAGTTTAGCTGGTGGATCTCTGACAAGAAGAATTGTAATAGATTTGTGTGAGTGTGCACGTGTTGAGTTCCAGAGAATTTGCAAAACTTGGTGAACTTGCAAAATAAATAAAACAACCCCAGAAGCAAATAGTGTGGGTTACTCATTATCAAGCTAATGAGCATCAAGAGGATGAGAATAGGTACACGTTGTACATTGGAGAACAGAAAAAAATTGCTTTTCTCATGTAATGAGACTTTCCCCTATGCATTCCATTTTGCGTTTAGCCTTGTTTGCCACATGCTCATCTTTGTAAGTGTACAGATGGAGGCACATGTCTGTATGGCAGCTCTGTGCATGAGACAAAGACAGGATGTGATGGATACAGAATTTATCAGAAAAGATGCTAAAATGTAACAACATCCAGTTTCACTTGAGTCTTTCCAGTACAAAAACATTTAACTATAGTAAATGGCATGTTAATAACATTGGAAGTTGCAGAATTCCCATGGAAAGAGAGGTTGAGCATGAACAAGGTTGCAACAGAACACAGAACCACCATGAAAGCCACAGGGGTCCCTTTTGTCTTGCCACTTGCCAGCCCGGCCAGGCAGGTTGTGTGACGGGACAGAAGCTGGTCATCCCAGATTTTTTGTTACTCTGTTTTATTTAGTATTTCAAAAGCTTGTACTATATGAGTAGAACCAGCTGGGGTACTAACTCAGTGCTGATCCTCTGCCTACACTTGTTGGTTTAACATGTGGAATACCAGCTTTCTCTGGAGTGATGCCCTTTATTTTTCAAATATTGGTTTAGTCATCTTGTGAGTTCTGCAGTTTTTCATTTGAGTGACAAATGAGTGACAAGCTAGAAGTCAAAACACCTTATCTCCAGACACCAGCTGGTACTCTGTCTGGACTCAACTGATGGCTTTTAGAAGTATGTGAAGTCTGTATTAAGCATCTGAAAAGGCATGTGTTTGCCTTGTGTTAGTGATTGAATCCTGTTGGATTTTAGTTCTTGCTGTGCCACATGTTTTCTGTGCCAGAATTTGCAAATCTGCAGACTAACTTATCTTCCTTTCCCCTCACTCAGTCTGCTATTGTCACTAGTTAAAACATGTCATCCATCAGAAAGCTAATTCCCACTACTGTACAGAGGAGCAGTCTGAGGAAACGGTATTTCTAGGAGATCAGGGCTGTGGCATGTGTTTGTTCTTTGGAAGCTAGAGGTCTGGAGAACTATCTTGGTTTTACTTTTTTTATCTTTTTTCTGTTATTAGGGACAATGGCTTGGATCAACTCCTCCTTAGAGGAAGAGGCTGTTTTCAAAACTAACCTTCTTGTAAACTACCAGAAAAAGCATTGTTTCCCAAAGTTTCTTAAAAAAGAACATTTTTGAAAGTCTCTAGCCAATTGTCCCTGTGCAGGGAGACTTAGTCATTCAGATACTCACACATCTGAAAGGAGATATGTCTGAACAAATGGAGGGAGTGAAAGAATAGAAATGGATGGACTGAGATACCCCCTAAGCTCTATTTTAGAGGTTCCCTGAGGGAGAAGTTAGAGGATCATCTGAGACAAGAGAATATTGGTTATATATGAACGCCTGTGGTCAGGTCACTCTTGCCAGATATCCATCTTGGACCTTAGAAAACTTTTTTCCCAAGGCCTTTAAATTAAACTAACATATTACTTTGAATGCTTTTTTATTGCAACAAATCAACATGTTTTAGTTTGGTGTATTTCAAAAAATCTCGATGAGTTTGAGTCATGAACTGACTCACTGGCACATAACAGACATCTTTACTCTAGAACTTTATAGATAATTGGGGAGTGTGTGAGGAATATCATCTTTCCTTTTCTCACCCACTTCTGCTGCAGGATTGCCCAAGTTTAGTGTAAGCCTGCTGCTCCTTGCAGTGCTCTGAAAGAGCTGGCAGATGGTGCTGCTTGCCTTTGACATGCAGCATATTTCATCATTGTACTGTTGGTACTGTCAAAACAGTCTGTTCATAAAAGTGTTGTGTGCTGGAGATTGGAGATCAAGAGAGGAGAAGAATAAAAAGAGTTGAACAGGAGTGAGTCTTACAGTCCTTACGATTTTCATGGAAGCTAACAGAAATAAAATTAGTTGGAGCTACTGCATTAACATGACAATTTGCATTGTTTGCTAACATTAAAATTGAAAATCATATGTGCAAAATTAGATATAATGTGTCATATTTTTTTACTGAGTACTCCTAAGTTAATGTAGCTCTCAACTCTAGGGCAAGAAGGGCTCTTTCTGATAGTCAGGGCTGTCCTGGGTTAAAACAAAGGTGCTTGGGCTTCCCCTATCTCAACTAGCCCACATCTCTTAGACAAGCAGAAAACTGCAGTTTAAAAATGAACAAAGGTCAAGAGTTGGGTCAGTATTAATTTATCCCATTGGAGGAAATGTTACATTAAATTTTGTGCACTGAATTTTACAGTGCTTCTGTAGAAGAAAAAGCTCACACTGCCACATATTGCATCATATCATTGTAGGAAATAATGCTGCACCATTGTAGAAACAATATTATAAAGCTCAAAGGCAGATGTAATATGAAGGGAAAAGTTATTTCTTTTTCTCCCATCCTCATACCTGCATGATCTCAAGCACTAAGACACGTGTCCAAGTCACATGTCCACCATTCAGGTATCTGAGATGATTGATCAGGTGGGAAAGGTAGCCTGGTCCATATGCATTGTGAAGGAAAAATGTACAAAGAACTCTGATTACCGAGTACTCATTGAATTTCCTGGTTTCTCCATACTTTGATGACCATTTGATAGTTTTGGACAAGCATTTTTGCATCCACAGAAGCTGATGGTGACCTTGATCTCTTGTCTCACTATCCCATTGCATCTCACTCAGAGAACTTGCTCATGGTTGTCTGCTTATGAAGGGGTTTTAAGGATCCAGCCCTGTTAAAATCACAGAATGGTGGAGGCTGGAGGGGTCCAATACCCCTGCTCAAAGCAGGGTTAATCAAAACAGTGTGCTATAAGATCATGCCAGATGTGGTTTTGAGTATTTCCAAGAGTGAAGACTCCACAACTACATTCTTGACAACCCCTTCAGCTAAAAAGTTTTTTATGTTTAAATGGAATTTCCTGTTCCTCATCTTCTTACCATCATCTTGTAATGTCTTGGATCTTTGTTTTAGTCTTGATGTAGGATGTTCTTTATTTTAGGCACTCCTTTTTTAACCCAGCCTGGGTGTGAGACATACAGAAACTGTTGGTAGATATGCTATGAACTTGATGATGAGCTAATCTAGGTGCCAACACATGCCATTCTTACACCCCACTTCTTCCATGCGTTATGGTGCATCCACATCCAGACATTTATCTTCTTCCTCTGCCGGGACTGATCCTAAAGTTTCTGTTCCAAATCCTAACACCATCAGTGTCATATAGGGACATTCAATTTAATGAGGCAAATGCTAGTACAGAGCCACCAGGTATAACAGAAACGGATATAGTGGAGTAAGACATTTTTCTTCTCATCCAACTTGGAGAAATAAACTTAATTGCAGGGAACAGGGCAATATTTCAAATGAAACCCCATAAATTCTCCTGTCAGCTCTGTCTATGACATGGAAATAGGATCTTGAGTGTTAATATAGGAGGCTGACAATGTGGTAATGAAGGGGAATGCAAGAACATGTCCTTGCTACATTGCTAAAGTTAGAACAAGTGGCTTCTTGAATGTTAAAGGACATTTGTTTAATGAGCAGAGTCCTGTATGTATGCTAAGAAATTCAGGAAGAGGACTCTGAGTAGTCAAAGGTTCATGTATTTGGAATGGTCAAAATTTGTCTATATTCCTATTGTGAAATGTGAAGTTTTAGGACCACAACATTCTTTGTCACTTATGAGAGTTACTTGGGGGAGATGTAAAGACTTTGCTGACTTTTTCCAATACTGATGGAAGCACAGTCTTGAAGGAAATTTACAGAACATTTCACAACTTGAGACCTGTGTGCCACAGTTGCTCACAAAGTGCTGATTTTGTGTTTATTGGCACATATTCACCTTTGGGTTTTGTAGAACTTTGCAGTTACTATGGTGGGCTCTCAGGTGAGCAGACACCAACATACTGTCCTTCAGCAGGGCAGAGGAGAAAAGACTGACTGATTTTAGGTGTCACAAAATCTACTGTGCATGGATTGGGGTGGCTCAGATATCAAGGCTCCAGTACACTGAGCAAAAGCCTGTTTTTCACAGCTCTTGCATTGCTAAAGCTTCTGAAATCACACTGAGGGCAGCAATACAGTAGACTGGATGGATTTAAAGGCCTGTCTTATACCATCTTCATTTCAAATTTATGTCCTTAGCCTTTGGAGGTGTCCCATGAGAAGTAAGCAGTATGATCATACCAGCTGGCCACACATGGCACTGTGAGCACTGAAAGGTCAGTGTGCAAATACACATTATCAGGAGGCAAGGTATAATTTGGGCAAGTATCACTATTTGTTAGAACCTGTGATCAAACCTCTGAGCCTGTGCAGCTCTGGCATTACACCCCAACTCTTTGCTATCACAGTAACCTGCACAGATTATTTCAGTTAAATCCCTCAAAACCCCCAAGGATTCTCCTTACAGTGCTGCATGTGATAACAGTGACACCAACAGCGAACACAAAATCCAGAGTCTAGATTTCACAAAGAGGATTCATTTATGGTTAGTTTTATGTAATATTTTTAGCCTTAAATGTGTAATGTCAGTTTTCCTCCTTTTACCACCAAATGGATTAAGTTCAGTGCAATTACAGCAGAATGGTTAAGGGGAAAATATGAATCTTTTGGTCGCATTGCTTTGGGCTGTTGATATATTGCAGTTACACTGCTAGTGGTAAACTCAGCAAAACCTTTTCGGCCTTGAAGCCAATTGGCCTCATCTGGTCATCATCACACTATGGAGCTCTTTAGCTTCTGAAAAACATTGTGTGTATATTGATTGATCCCTGGCTTGCATTAACTCCAAAAATCCCTGGTTTACATTTGTGGTGCTGTATTTCCCCACTGCTTTTCTTATTAAATGTCTGCCCCTTCCACATGGTCCCCCCTTCCCCTGCCCCTAGTCCTGCCACACCTTCAGGTTCTCCCCACTGGTTCCAGTACCCCAACTCCACCCATGTATTGCCCCTGCGCCCTGAGATCATTCGTCCACGTGCTCTCTCCACCCCCCTTGTCCCCAGATAAGACCCCAAGCTACCTGACCATGTTGTCTCTCTGCCTCTGGGAACTGGCTTGTCACCATGTAATAGAGGTTCCTCTGAGGTCCATATGGAGGGACCCTTCTTGCCTCCTTTCCTGTCACCGTGTTGCGGAACTGACAGCTAGCCGGAGCAGGAGCACGGGGCCGTCCAGAAGGAGTACGGGAGAGCGGAACAGCCGTTCTATCCTAAGCAGCTGTACTAGTTTGAAAACAAACCAGTGGGAGGCACTAAGTCAGAAT